>NC_139538.1:36960231-37252731 GCF_965153285.1 Podarcis tiliguerta
ACTCCTAGTTTCAGCAGCACCCACCCCTTTTATCTGCCCTTTCCTCAGACAAACGTGTATTTGATCACTGCACCCACTGGAACATTTCAATGTTATCATTGCTGCTCCTACAAAACTACCCGAAACTCATGTTGACTTTCTTTTTCGGTAAATATAGCATACTCCCACAGGATGACATCCAGTTGGAAAAACTGGGGGGAAATTAAGGCAACTCCACCCTTTTCTGTACAATACTTCTTATGCTGTGGACTTGAACCCAGAATGTGAAACTTCAGTAATCGGAGTCTCTGAATGGCTTTGGAGGATGAATTAGAGTTTTCTCTCCAAACACAAAGACCCTTAGTCTGAAGGCCTTGGGGCCGCCTTTGTTCATTTACCATGTCAAGTGCCAATCCACCTTTTTCAGGGCCCACCCAGTGATTAATTTGCATATCAGATATGTTCATGTAATACATCTGATCCTCAGAGTTATAAAGGCAGGGACTTCAGTCTGCATTGGTCCTCTATCTGTCTTCACTGGTGTATTCAATTAAAAAAATTCAGCCAACACACTGCAGAAAAGGATCTCAAGGTGTTGGTGATCTGTTGACTCCATAAAAAATGAAATGATTCACCTTTCTTGTCCAGCACCCAGTTGGCATCTTCTTACAATCAATACAAATGGCATGAACTAGGCTGGAGTTCAAGATACAATGATATTTCATTTGGTTTACAAATAAAGCAGCTACCATGCCATTTTTTAGCTAGCTTTCAAAGCAGCACCAGCGCTGGGAAGTATCAGACTACGGAAGAGAACTTTTGAAAGTTGTGACTGTCATGAGCATGGATACGAGATATATTCATGGAAAATATTGTGGAAGTCATGAAAATATCACAAATCTGGAAGGAAATGGTCATATGATGGTTTTGTGGCATCTCTAATTTGATAAATTATGCTATCTGGACCAGGATGTTAAAATGGGGTAGGTGATGGAAGACAGAATAGGACCTAGCCAGCATAATTGTTGATGGTATATCAAACCTTGATTACAGTTTTGTAAGAGATCAGTTGGAACAGAAATTGAGGATATAGTTCTCCAGCCACAGATGCTACTCTGGAGTAGTGCTAGGTAAGACATTTTGCCTACTCTAGTACCAATGGCTTGAAGACTGACACAATTAATCGCCATTACACCTTCCCTTTTGCAATATCTTGTACTAGACTCTCCCATTTTAGTAAACTTCTAAGGACAGAATAACTTTAACTAAAATAAATCCCAAGGACTCTTTGTTTTTGGTGCACTTGAGAGCATTAAGGCAGGGTGGGGTTGGGGGTTGGGGAGAAACACTGAAACCAAAATGTCAGTGATACATTTGGGTAGCCTGGCTGCTCCACACCAATCTTACTGTTTTTATTCACTATGACACTATTGTTCATAATATAAATTGCTATTGTCAGAATAATAAATAGGGCTTTATAATGGAAATACTGGCAGCCCCATTAACTATGTCCAAGCGGGTGAGGTGGCTATAATGTAAAAATGGGTGGGGCGGGCTTAGAGTAAACTCATCCCTCAATCTCGTAGTTTTCCATCCTAGAGAAAGACATATTGCTACAATTTGATTATTTATATTTACTTGTTTTCCCCGAAACATTGTTCTCCATTACTCATTGCAAATGGTGTAAAGACAGCTCTTTCACACACCCAGAACGCCCCAGTAAAACATGGACCTGCCTCACTGGCAAGGCTCTTCTTGTATGCATATCCCCAGCAATTACAATCATAAAATAAGTGAGAAAAGTGTTTCTACTTTTATTCTTCTTAACAAAAGACATGCTGCTTTAGTTTTATGTTGGGGGGGTGGGGGGGTGTATGTCATTTCTTTCTTCATTAGACTATGCTGATAATGATTACCAACTACCAGCTACTTTGGAGTAAAACATATTTGTATGTACATTTATATTACATTTACTCACAGAATAAATACTGGTGGGGGGTGTCAGAATCCTCCTCGGCGGCTGAGGAATTTACATGCTAATTGATTTGGTCTGTTAGCACTTTAGGATGACAAGTTAATTAAAAACATGTACACAGTGCTGAATCACACACAAAACCACTCCACGCTTGCAGATTGATATTATTTTGGCCAAGCAGAGCTGCGATAGCTTTGTCTCCTCTGTCTCTCAGCACAAGGTCTATTCCCAAGTGGTTCTTTTTCTACTTTCGAGTGCCTGGGGAAGCGAGGTAGAATATTTCATATTTTGCCTTGCAGCCGGCTTTGTTTTTCACATGAGGTGAAAATGGACTTCTTCTCTCGCCGTGTGACAAGTGATCAATTGTGCCCAGAGCCATTAAAATAATAATCATAATAATCACACCACCTCCACCTCCACTGAACAGCTACCAAAATAACAAAACAACCCCCCACACACATTCAAGGACAATGGCTCATGGCTGTGGAAGGTGGTGTACAAGGCTATTTCATTTTGTTCACAGCAGCACTTATCCTATGTGCGTCTTACCTTACAGAGGACCGGGTCTCTGTTTGAAGGCTGTTCCTGGCCAAGCCTTCTTTAAAGATGAATAACCCTAAGAAGGAAGTGGAGGGGCCTTGCAGTTGCCCCTTGACCATGTGGGGAGGCAGACTGAGCAGACATGTGGGTCACTTGACCACAGTTTCTCCCCTAAGGTGAGATGTACTATATTACATTTCTATTTCTATTTCAGCATTTATTTCTAAATTCCCATATATACTTATATATTAGCACATGCAAAGCTTATATGAACCTATGTCTTTGGGGGGGGGGTGACTCATAAGCTGCCATCTTAACGACCCATAGTTTTTCTTTGCTTATAAAGTGGAATGGCTGAGGCTGAGATGTGTGACTTGCCCAACTCTGCCCCATCAGATATAATTCACTTCCTACATTTCCAGCCATGTTTTTCATTATTAAGCAATGAAGGGTAGTTTCTAGCGGTACCACATGCAGAATACTACACACCCATTTGCATCACCCACCACAATGCACCCCTGCCTTTTGAACACCGGAGTCATGCTACCAGGAGTCATGCTTTGTCAAACATTAATCCTTGTTATAAGGGGTGGCAACTGAAATAAAATATTTGGGGGGCAGGAGAACCCCACCCCACATAATTGATCATATAGCATGGTACACACACACCGTTTGAATGGCAATGTCCATCATATGGGGGGGGCTCAAATATTTTATTGGGGTGACAAAGAACCCTCAGTCCTAGTAGTTGGCTCCAATGCCTTGAGTTGGCCAGAGATGAAGTTACTGAGTTCATGATTGCTTTAAAAATATGTGTGTAAAACAAATCTTAGCATTTTTGATCTGCTTTTGGCTTGTTTAGCTCCAGGCTAATTATGATTTATTGTAAATGTTTTTAACTTAACACTTTGTAATCTGCTGTGGAGTTTTTTTCTGAGCGGTGAAGGGCTGTCTAGACATATATTAAAAAATAAATCAAATAAGTCATTTGTTGGCATTTTCTGTTCAGAAAGTCCTCAACTATAGGGCACCACATGGCACAGAAAGATCTGTGGAGACCATGATAAACCAAAAGCTTTAAGGTACAATTGGGGGGGGGGGGTTCTTACTTCTATATGTCTCAAAACCTGGGAGCCTGTGAGATTAATTTTTCCTGGGCTAATTCTCTGGATTCCTCTTCCTTGTTGATCCCAGTATTGAGAAAGAGAGAAAGAGACTGAAGGAAAGGGTACCTTGGATAAGTTTTTGGCCAAGACAGGAAGCAAGCTTTATAAGGTTTGGAAGCTCCCTCATTCCTATTGCTAACAGCTAGTCTTACATTTACTTTGCCGATATTTATTTTATCAATGCATCACATTACCTACTTTGCCTCGTAGGATGAAAACATGCAGTTTTTAACACGGTGAAAGCAAGAGCAAACTTTACTCTTTAGCCAGATCTAACTATATTGTACAATGAATACAATGTAGTGTTGCTGTTTTAAAATAGCAATGTGAGCACACCACTACCTGCAAAACAAATTGTAGGAGGCACTGCCGGCAGTTGTTTTCAAAGAAATTGTTTGGGCCACTTCAGGCATTGCTGTTTTCCTCCATGGATATAATTGCTGTAGAGGAAAACATGAGCTGACCATGATGTGTAAGTGTATCATAGGTGCCTTTGACACCCCAAGCACACAGATTAGGTTGCCGCCACACAGCACACTTTTGGCAGAAAACTCATTGCCACTGCTCTTTGCACACACTGATAAATGAATCCCTTCCTAAACTCAATACAGGGAAATTGGAATGTCGGGTTTGCTTGTCACTTTTTATTGTTCGGCTCTCCCCATCGAATATCGATATGTTTACTTGCTTGTGCAAAAAGACATATGTTGGAATTACAAATATTGTAATAAAAATAACAGCAAAGCATAAACGCAGAGATGCCAGTCTTCCGCTTCTGGATCTTCCCCATCACTAATATCGAAGGCAGATGCCAGAAAGGCTCTGTCCAACATTCTTTTTCCTATACCTACATGCTAGAATCTGAGAGGAAGGAAGACTCTTAGGGCAAGGCCATAGCTCTGTGGAAGAGCATGCAGGTTCAATCCCTGCCATCTTTAGGCACTGCTAGGAAAGGATCTGAAACCCTGAAGATCCACTGCCAATCACTATAGACAATATTGAGCTAGACTGACCATAGGTCTGTCTCAATATAAGGCTGCTTCCTATGTTCCTATGAGGTGGTCACCCAAGCCCAGAGATCTACAAAGAGCAGCAAAAGAGGAGTATACTGACTTGACAGATGCTTCTATTCAGTATGGACACCCCATCCCTCATTATATAGGTAAGTTCAGAAGAGTCTTAACTAAACATTTTACCCCTGGAGGAACTAAACCACAATATAAAACAAATAGAACTAAGTCATTAAGTACAGATAAATCCTAAAAACCCATTATGAAAATGGTGGAATTGTTTACCAGTTTTGTACTTCTAGCAGAATACTAGAAGAGTCGCCATATTTATGTTACAGGAGGTGTATGCTATTATTATTAAAAATCTGTTTCTGGCATTAAAGATTTAGAACAACGGCTTAAGTTGTAGGCTGCTCTTCAGCAGTTGATAAGGAGGGCATGAGGATGATAAATGTGGAGAGTTTTCTGCATTGCCTGAGCAGCAAGAACAAAGAGGATACCTTTGCAATGGCTCCAGTCAAGAAAAGAAAATTCATATACAGACACACACACAAAAGACTTTTCATAATGTCGCTTTGGGACAGGTGTCAAGCACTTTATTTCAACCCCAATGTGGTTTGATTTCCCCTTTTCTCTGAACAAATAGAAAGCAAAGATTATATTTCCAAAAAGAAAAGAAAAAAAATTTCTAATCTGATGTTAAATCATCTGAAGACTAAACGTTACACTATTTAATAAGAAAGTGTGGGGGTAAGAAAAACCTAAAGGCCTTGCACAACATGAGGTAAAGATCTAGTCTCCTGAAAGTAGCTTTTATTTAATTGATTGTATATGACTTCTATCTTATATATTTTATTCTTAACTTTTAAAATCCTCCCTTTAGAGGTATCTTTAGATAGGAGGACAATACCTCCTTCCCAAAATCAACATGACATTGGTCATGTGGACTTGGGATGGTGGGGGAAAGTTTGAACAAAAGCAATAGTATACTTTTGAATTCTCAATGTCAAACACACACACACACATGTATATAATCCACCATCCTCTTCCCACATCATTAGAAATAATACTGAGGTCATATGGGGTTTTTGTCATTTGCCTTCTACCTCCTGATCCCTTTGGATAGTTCTGCATCCATGTTTCTGCACTTCTGCCCCCACATCAGCCAGCCTGGCAAATGTTGGTGATGATATGGGCATCAGTGTGAGGGGGGAAATATGACTATCTCCAGCAGAACATTTCACTATATAAAATGCTGTCCTCTAGGTAGGGAATAGACGGATCTGTCAATTTTGGCTTCTCTCTGGTTCTCATTTTTCCCAAGTTCAGTGCTCCACAGTTCCACATCAGTTTGCAACTTTTTAAAGCAAAAAAGTCCTCACAGCAATTTGTCAGTGTATTTATGCAAATTTCTCCTAATATGCACATTTTTGTATGCATTTCCTCCAACATACGCAAGCAATTATCCCCAATACAACACGATTTTGTACATTACTTTCACTAAAATATGAATTTCAATACACACATACATGTCAACATTATTTCATCACAAAACTAAGAGAAGGGCACATTTTGAAGGATAGGTGTGTGCCAGTTCATATTGCTTTGGGCAGCGCAAATTAAGTAGGCTTGCATTAAAAGGCCCACCAAACCAAATTTCTTCCCCCGTCCCTTTCTCAAAGTCTATGGAAATGAGAATAATATTATGAGGAAGGGAGCAAGAGCAAATGAGAGGATCCAGTTCTCTCAGAGGCCTACAGCAGTCTTGAGTCGCTTCATCCCACCAGCTCTTTTCAATCGCACTATTGAGAGTACAGCATATTCCCTACCTGGTAGTCCAAGGATGGTGAAATAGGAGCGGCACTCGGTGAAACCAGAGCTCTCCCTGACACAAGTGCGCCATAGACCCTGGTAATTAAAGACGGCCGTCACCGGATTGTTGTAAAGGTCTTGGGTGCTCCATTGGTCCATGACAGTAGAGGCAATAACTCCACCGATCCCCAACATTGACACCACAAAGCCCACGGACTGGCACATTGTCACAGACATGATGGCGACTTGCTTTGAAAAGGACTCTGCAAGGTGTACCGATGGTTCTGTGATCGCATCTGAGTACCTGTCAAGCAAAATGGGGCTTTTACTGACAGGAGGCGGCACACGTCACTAACAGGAAGGGAAATTTGGCCTCTGCCATACAGACTTGCCCTGCTCCTGTTATCTGTTTCAGTTAGATTATTTGCCTCAGTCGGTACCAGGAGCCATTTGTTATCCATATTGCAAATGCCTCACTCTCTATTTACCTTTCGAGAATAGTTTTCATGACTAATTCAAAAGGGTTGGCATTAGTTAAGCCTTGCAGGCACCTTTCTGTTACAGAAATGTTGGGCTTACACACCAAGGAGCGAATTTGGCCGTGTCATTAAAATGTTGTTATTTAGCATAAAAACATTGACATGCCCTCCCCTTTAGGTTTCGAATATAATTTACTACACTCACTACCTATTGAAAATCAGGGAAATGTACCAATACATATGGGGTTTGACCCATTATTCCAGCAATTACCTCCTTTCTTCTGCAAGTAATGTTGCATCTGTCTATCTGCGTGTGGATTCTGGGTGTACATTTATTTATTAAAAGCATATTTATTTATATCCTTCTTTTATTAAGACATTCCTATCAAGGCAGTCAACTGCAGAACTATAAAACAAAACAATAATCCTAAACATCACTAAAATTTAAACTAAAGCAGACCAAATAAATGAAAAAATAATATTCTGTTGGGAGCCACCCAGAGTGGCTGGGGAAATATAATTGATGATGATGGTGGTGATGATGATGATGCAGGTCGCACAATAGCTGTGGCCATGACATGGGAGCAAGAAGTGAGAGACACTGAGAGCGGTAAAGTGGTAATTAAAACAACAGCAGAAGGTTGGGGAAAGTAGGGATGGAGGGGACAGAAGGGGAAATAGTGGTCTTAAACAACAGCTCCATGTCTTTTATCTCTCTCAAGCGAGGCAGCTGAGGAATGAAAGAGAAGTTTGAGTATAACAAGAAGGGAGAAACACTGAAAGGAAAGTAGCTGTTTTAAACAACAGCAAAAGCTTCAGTAAAGCTGGAGTGGAGAAGAAAGAGGCAGTTTTAAGCAATGGCAGAAGTTTGAGTAGAGCAAGCAGGAGATAAAACTGAAAGGATAAAGTTACAATTTAAAATAAGGTTTGAGAACAGTGAAGAGGGAGTTAAGAAAGGTTCTGTTGCGTTAGCTTTTTGAGGTTAGCTTCTGTGCTGAACCCATTTTTACTATTTCTCCTTGCTAAAATTTGTTTAATAATTTTAAAACCCTCAGTGACCCTCCCTCCCTGCTCTGCCATTGTTTAAAATCACAATTTTCATCTTGGGCTTGGTGTTCCTCCAACCCGTTTCTATCATTGTTTGATTTTTAAACAACCTGGGGCTTCTCTTTCTCCTGGTCCTTCAATGTTCTGCTTTATCCTTCTCCAACAGCCATGCTAGTAACACCAGCCCTGAAAGACCTACATTGGCTCCCAGAACATTTCCGAGCACAATTCAAAGTGTTGGTGCTAACCTTTAAAGCCCTAAACAGCCTTGGCCCAGTGTACCTGAAGGAGCGTTTCCACCCCCATCGTTCAACCTGGACTCTGAGATCCAGCGCAGAGGGCCTTCTGGCGGTTCCCTCACTGCGAGAGGTGAGGTTACAGGGAACCACGCTGTGATGGGATGAAGAGCTGCTTGTGTGTAAATTGCAATCCCTCAGAGTTTGAACCGCTTCTCAAACCTCTGCCTGTGACGGAGCCCCTCCAGCATGGCTGCGTCAGTCGCTAGCAGAATCCGAAAGTGGCTGCTTTCGGAAACGTTTCCAACATAAAAGCTCCTTAACGGAAACACGTCTTCTGGACTCTCTGCGTGACAGTTTCCGCCGAGGAACGGGTGTTCCTATAGGGGGCCCTGAGACTTCCCCACTGTTTTCACTGGAAGCATCTCTGAGCCATTCCTCCGACTCCCCTTCCCTTGACGTTCCTGTTCGCCCCCTACTGGTTCCCTCTTCAGGTGTCAAGTCTCTCTCTACCTCAGAGAGCCTTGGCACCTCCTGTCCTGCCGATGGCAGTTCCCTGACATCCACCTCCCCTCCAGGGCCCCCTTCACCCCCTCCCGTCTCCTCCCCTACGGGTTGTGAGGAGGTAAAACCCCGGAAGGAACCTTCCTCATCGTCTGAAGTTTCGAACACCTTTCTCCACTCGTTGTGGTTCCTAGTCTCTCGGTACTCCTCGTCATCTGAGTCCGTTCCTTCTTCCAACTCCGACTCCGCGAATCCTTCCAGTTCCTCTTCCTCGTCTGTGGTGCCGAAATACTCCCTTCTAAACCTTGCTACCGGCTGTGGTTTCCGCGGGAATCTTTGGTGGAACGTTTCTGTTAAAACCTCGTCATTGACCTCCTCTGCAGTCACCCAGGTGTTTTCTGACTCCGGTTCCCCTTCCCACGCCACTAAATACTCCACCTGATTGCCCTTCCACCTGGAATCGAGGATTTCCGCTACATGGTTACTGCTTTCCCTCTCCTCCAAGACCGGTCCCCTGGTGTGCTCCTCTTCACCTCCCCCCTTGTACGGTGACAGTAATGACCTGTGGAACACTGGATGCAATTTCATGTGGTTGGGTAACCGGAGTTTGAAAGCCACTGGGTTGACCTGCTGAATGACCTCAAAGGGTCCCAATCTCTTGGGTCTTAATTTCTTACAACCCCCTTTGAACGGCAACCCTTGGGTGGACAACCACACCTGATCCCCCACCCTTATGGTTTCACCTTCCCTCCTGCTCTTGTCTGCCTGCTTCTTATATTGAGCCTTGGCCCTTTCTAAGTTGAGCTGAAGCTGACGATGGATCGCTTCCATCTCTTCTACAAACTGTTCGGCCGCTGGGACGCTCCATCTCTCGCCCCCCTCCCCCGGGAATGCCCTGGGGTGACACCCGTAATTGGCCAAAAAGGGGCTCATCCCTGTGGACACATGCTCCGCATTGTTGTAGGCAAATTCTGCCAGCGCCAGCTTTTCGACCCAATCATTCCCTCTGTCATTGACATAGCACCTCAGATATTGTTGGAGGATGCCATTTGCTCTTTCCGCCTGCCCATTGGTTTCAGGATGCCGGGCCGTCGAAAAATTGACTTCCACGTGCAGCAAGCTCATGAGCTTCCTCCAGAACCTGGAAGTAAATTGTTTCCCGCGGTCCGAGACAACCCTCAAGGGGCGCCATGCAGCCGGAAGACGTGTTCTACAAACAACTTCGCTGTTTCTTCCGCTGTGACTGCATGTGAACATGCTACAAAGTGGCACATCTTAGTTAACAGGTCCACTACTACCATGATGGCCGTCTTCCCTTTGGATTTGGGCAGATCCGTCATAAAATCTATTGATACCGCCTCCCAAGGCCGTTCTGGCGTGGGTAGTGGTTCCAATAACCCTGCCGGCGCCCTTCTTTCCCCCTTGGCCCTCTGGCATTGGTCACACCCTCTTACATACTCCTTTACATCTTCCCTCACCTTGGGCCACCAAAACTCCCTGGTGACCATCCACATGGTCTTGTGTTGTCCAAAATGTCCCGCCGTGGGACTATCATGCAACTGCTTGAGTACCCTCCCTCTCAATTCACCTTCTGGTATATACAGTGCCCCTTTGTAATACAATGCCCCATTTCTTTCTTCAAAACCCTCCGGGCTCTCACCCTCTCCCCTGAGGCCTCTGAGCTTATTTTGGGCATATTCGTCAGTTTCCGTTTCTTCTACCAGCTCTCGTCTCCCCACCAGCGCCGCCCCACACACCCAGCGGTCCTCAGGAATGACATGTCTTTCTTCGCTTGCCCCCTCCCCTTCCAAGTACTCTGGTTTGCGTGAGAGAGCGTCCGCCCTGACGTTCTCTGGGCCTGGTACATAACAAATCTCAAAGTGGAATTTGGAAAATTCCTGTGCCCATCTCACTTGCCGTTGGTTGAGTACTCGAGCTGTTCTCCAATACTCCAAATTCTTGTGGTCGGTGCACACTTGCACCTTGTGTTGTGCCCCAATCAATAAATGTCTCCACCTCCGGAACGCTTCGTGAATGGCAAGTAGTTCCCTGTCATACACCGTGTAGTTCCGCTCGGACTTATTCAGCTTCCTTGAGAAAAAGGCACACGGTCTCCACCCTGACGTATTTCTTCCCGGCTGAAGGAGCACCGCCCCCACCGCTCTGTCTGACGCGTCTGTCTCCACCCTCATGGGCTTCTGTAGGTCCACATGCAGAAGTTGTTCTTCCGAAGCGAAAGCCCTTTTCAGTTCTTCAAAAGCTCTCTCCGCCTCCGCCGTCCAAACAAATTTCTTCTTGCTACTGAGGCAGTCGGTGATGGGCGCCGTCAAGTGTGCAAAATTCTTGATGAACTTCCGATAAAAGTTCCCAAACCCCAGGAATCTTTGCACATCCTTCTTGGTTTTCGGTGTCTTCCATTCCAGCACCGCCTGGACCTTGCCTGGATCCATGGCCAATCCTTGGTCTGACAGGCGGTACCCCAGGAATTCCACCTCCTTGGCATGAAACTGGCACTTCTCCAGTTTCACCCACAGCTGATTGGCTTGCAGCCGGCCCAACACTTCTCTCACGTCCCTCACATGCTGCTCTTCATTTTCCGAATACACCAACACGTCATCCAAAAAGGCCACACAATTCTTGTAGAGCAACGGCCCCAGGACGTGGTTGATGAAAGCTTGAAAACATGCGGAGCCGGCTTGGAGACCGAAGGGCATTACGAGGTATTCAAATGCTCCCAAAGGGGTGAACATGGTGGTCTTCCATTCATCCCCCTTCCTTATTCGTATCAGATTATACGCCCCCCGCAGGTCCAGTTTTGTAAAAATCTTCCCCTTCCTCACCCTGGTCAGAATGTCATCAATTCGGGGCATAGGAAAGGCCAGGGGTTCCGACACGGCGTTCAGGGCCCTGAAATCCACTACAAGTCTCGGCTTATCTGTGTTTTTTTTGTCCACAAAAAACACTGGGCTGCCCCCCACCGCTCGGGACTCTCTGATGAAACCCCTCTTCAGGTTTTTGTCAATGAACTCCCTCAGCTCCTGCATCTCCCTGTCTGACATGGCGTACAGCTTGCCCACTGGGAGTTGAGCCCCCGGGAGTAGGTTGATTTGACAGTCAAAGGGTCTATGCGGCGGCAGTTTGTCCGCTTCTCTTTCGCTGAATACGTTGCTCAGATCTGCATATTGCGGAGGCACCTCCCCTTGCTTCATTACCTCCATCCCAGCTAAGGTGATCTTGGCTCCCCCTGGATCCTTCCCCTGCTTGCAGTGTTCCAGGCAATGCGCCGACCCAAAGGAGACCACCCTCTGGTGCCATCCCACTAGAGGATCGTGAAGTGCCAGCCAGCTCATCCCCAAAATAATGGGAGCTCCTCCCAATGTGGCCACATTGAACGCTATCCTCTCGGTGTGTCTTGCCACCCTCATTATCATGGGAACAGTCTGTTGGTTCACTTCTCCTCCCAACAGCTCTCTGCCGTCAATCGTGGTTACCTGCAGGGGTTTACTTAAGGGGAGGGTTTGTATCTGGTGCTCAGCTGCGAACTCCTTACTCATGAAATTACAGGAGCTGCCTGAATCCAGCAGGGCTTTGATCTGTAGGGGGTGTCCATTTGGCAGCTCTAGCAACACCTCTATCACTAGAGCAGGCCTGGGAGGTTCTGGTGCGGGCACTTTCACTGCTTTTGAGCCTGGCTGCTGTGCCCCGACGGCAGCCAGGCATTGGCTTTTACCTGCTCTGTGCTTTCCTCCTCCTCTCCCCCAACAGCTCCTGCCATGCCTTGCCATTCCTTTCTCCGTGGACAGACTCTGGCAAAGTGTCCTGGCTGTTGGCAGAGATAGCATTTTTTCCCGCCCTTTCCCTCTTTCTTCCGCCCTTCACCGATGTTTGAAACTGTGCGCGCACGCGCTGTTCCCACTTCCATCGGCTCTGCCGGCGGGAAAGGCTGCTCTGGAATGTCTGGAATGCGGAGCTCCCTCCAACGTTCTCCTTTCCCCTCCCGCTTCTCCAAAGCCCTCGCCTCCTGGCGCGCTCCAATGGCTAGCGCGGCTTTAGTCAGCTGGTCCATAGACTCTGCTCTGGGGTTCCGGGAAAGTTCATCTTTCAAGGACGAAGACAGACCCTCTTCAAAAAGCATTTGAATGGGCTCAGAAGCCAAGTCCCACCCCAATCGATGAATCAACATAGTGAACTCAGTCCAGTACTCACGGACAGTCCGGTTTCCCTGTTTGCAAGCCATTAACTGCCTTCGCACTCCTCCCTGCTCAATGTCACTGGAAAACATCAGGTCCATGGCACGAAAAAACTTCATCGCGTCCTTTAGGATCTCATTATTTGCTGCCATCAAGGGTCTAACCCAGTCCTTCGCCCCTGATTCGAGGTGGCTAATTACAAAAGCCACTCGTGATTCCTCATCAGGGAAGTCATCAAATTGCAGATTGAGAGCATATTGCATCTCTGTCCTAAAGGCATGGTAGTTCCTGGGGTCCCCCCCAAATTTCTGCACCAATCCTGGCATCTTTCTGTTGAGTGGGGTGGCTTTCTCCCTCCCCCTCTCTGCATCCTGAGCCCTCCTTTCTTCCAGCCTCGCCGTCTGCAAGGCAAGCTGGATTTCCAACGTCCTATACCTTTCCTCCAGGCTTGGACCTCCAGCTGCCCCTCCGGTTCCTGCTGGTTCGCTCATGATGCCTCTCCCTGGCACAAGCTAGCTGTCGAGGACTTTCGGATTGCTGTGATGGGATGAAGAGCTGCTTGTGTGTAAATTGCAATCCCTCAGAGTTTGAACCGCTTCTCAAACCTCTGCCTGTGACGGAGCCCCTCCAGCATGGCTGCGTCAGTCGCTAGCAGAATCCGAAAGTGGCTGCTTTCGGAAACGTTTCCAACATAAAAGCTCCTTAACGGAAACACGTCTTCTGGACTCTCTGCGTGACAGTTTCCGCCGAGGAACGGGTGTTCCTATAGGGGGCCCTGAGACTTCCCCACTGTTTTCACTGGAAGCATCTCTGAGCCATTCCTCCGACTCCCCTTCCCTTGACGTTCCTGTTCGCCCCCTACTGGTTCCCTCTTCAGGTGTCAAGTCTCTCTCTACCTCAGAGAGCCTTGGCACCTCCTGTCCTGCCGATGGCAGTTCCCTGACACACGCAGAGGGCCTTCTCAGTGGAGGCACCCACCCTGTGGAATGCCCTCCCATCAAATGTCAAATAAACAACTACCTGACTTTTAGAAGACGTCTGAAGGCAGTCCTGTTTAGGGAAGTTTTTAATGTTTGAAGTTTTATTATGTCTTATATTCAGTTGGGAGCCACCCAGAGATGGGTGAGCTATAAATAATAATGTATTATTATTATTATTATTATTATTATTATTATTATCCAAAACATCTGGAAGGCAGTTCATTGGTGGAGGAGGGGAGGTTGTCCTACCTTCTTGTGCCACTGCTTGTAGGAATATGAAAGAAGTGTGTCTCTACAGCTCTCCACACTACTCTCCATCTTTCATCCCTGCAAGCAAGAGGCCTTACCACAGTTCATTGACCCATCCCAGCTGGGTAAAATCACTAGAGGAGGGTGCAGAGCAGGACCAATGATATGTGTGTGTGGCAAAGTCCTAGAGAGACTTGCATTTGACAACAGAGCCTGACCTTCCCCACCCCTGGTATATATGGACGGAAATCTGCCAGACAGTAGTGGCAAGAAAGCTTTTCTGTATTATTACTAACATAAAAAGAGCAATTAGTGTTGAAAATTTGAGGATTTTCAGGTAATACAATATTGTGTGTTTCTGTTGTGTATTCTTACAAGAGGCCTTGTCATCCAAGTGTCATATTTATGTATTGATAATATAAATATAAATGTGCACATTTGTTTTAATTGCCTCTGAATTTACTTACATATCAGTCGGGCTGGCTGGAATCTTAGGGATTTGGGGGGGGGGGGATAACAGGAAATTGCTGGCGGAAAAAATCAGTAATGTTAATAGGCAGCTCAATGTTGACTTGGCTAGGTCTGAAATCAGAACTACATCACATGGTGCAACTCAGCCTAAAGTCAGCAGCTGTAGCATCGTGTGTATTCTAGATGAAGTCACTCTTGGTATCGGTCAACACAGGACAAAGTTCTTTCTGAATAGTTTTCTGGTATTGCCTTAATCATAGCTACAAACATGACTCTGCCGATTGGTTCTGAGAACACACAACTCTTGAAGGCATCCCTTTTCAGTCTGTGATAACTGCACCTTGGGTTTGATGCTTGGGTTGAGTCATGACTAACATAAGTTCCATTGACTTCAATAGGCCAACTCCTAAGCATGATTTAGGCTGCAACCCTAACTCCATTTACCTGGAAACCTCACTGAAGTCAGTAGGACTGAGTAGATGGTTAAGATTGTGCTGCAAGTCTAGATCTAATTCACTGTATTCGAACATTAAGGCACAAACTTTGTGTTCCACTTTGCTAAAGCAAATGACACAAATGTTATACTTTGTTGGAACTTTGTTGGAACTAGGTTTGGGTTTGATCCAGACAATCAAAAGGAATCAAAAGGAAAAGTTAGCCATAATGCAAGGCCCATTGATTTCAAGTGGGGAAAGCTGAATTAATTGAATCTGGATCCTGTTCAATAGCCATATTTTTGTTTCGTTTTGTTGCGCTACTTGATCTTGCTTTTCTTTCTTCATCACAGTTTTCATGACCTCTCCTTCTTCTTCCCTGACAATGGGGGCAGGGGGAATCTCCTGTGTTGAGGGTTTGTCTCTGTTGCCAACGATACCTTTCAATGATTTGCTATACAGTATTGTTATAGAAATAGGGGGGATCCCGCTAAACCCTAGAAATTAATAAATGCTAGGATTTGGGGTTATTTGTGATAGGAAGGGAGAATATAAGCTGCAAGGGGATTCCTAGGCTGCCTTATGCAAACCAGCCTGGCTGGCTGAGGGAAGAGCAGGGCTGTTAGCATTACAATAGAGCTCCTTCAGGGTCCTCAACAACTCCTTGTCCCAGGTGTGACCAGAGCCTAGAGATTTGGAAGGTTGCCAGGGTAACTGCTATGGGGGAGGGCAAGTGGATTCTGGGAAGAAGAAAGGGGAAGAAAGGGGATATCCATCTTGGTGAGGGTGAAGGAAGGACTGCCTGCAATGCTCTGGGCCATGCTATAAGATTTGGACTACCTACGTGCAGATGGAAGGTATAAATAGACGAATAAACCCTATTTCTTAAAGCACGGCAGCCTCTGCCGTACCTTCTGTTCTCTGAAGGGACACAGACCCTTTATGTGTGCCTGTGACCCCATGCGTTCTGGCCACTGCTTGGCAGAGAGAAGGGGCAGGCGCCAGGCTTTTGTAACAATATTATTCACAAACCAACTGTAACTTCAAAGACATCTTGGTGACCTATCTAAAGCTGGGCAAATTGCTTAGCCTAGAGAAACTGCCTTCTTCCTGATCCCTCCTGGGATCAAGTGTGGCTGGGTGGCACAGGGGAGCTTCTGGAGGAGTAATATCCAACTGGACAATGGAGAACACTTTGACAGAGTGTTCACATTATTGGCTGATAGGGCTGCATCAGTCACTCATTCACAGACACAAGGTCTAAATTGCAGAACCAATTAACGGCACTAATAGCCCTTGCCTGAATTAATCTTTGAGACAAAAGGAAAGAGAAGTGGAAGTGCTATTAGCAAATCAAGCTGTACCATCCCTGCTTTATTGCGGGAATCTAAGTGTCTGTATTTGGCTATTATGAACTGACTGCAATTACAGCCCTCATTTAAAATGATTAAGTGGTTATAATTATTTTTCAATTAAAACTTAGATATTCTATTTTGCAACATCGCAGGCTTCAATTAAACTTCTTTCTTTTTCTTTCTTTCTCCTTTTTAAAAAAGGGCCACTCTGCCAAAAGAGTCCTGGATTCCCCTCTAACCATTAAGAGCCAAATAGGATGCTAATAGTACTTCTGTTTATATTCCTCAGCTTCACTTGAAATGGTAGGCAGTGATAGGAATTAACTAGCGGCTCCATTACTTGCAGTGCAGCAGAACTTCAGAGATACAAATATCAGAGATGTCAATTGAACGACCTGACAGCAGTTCCACATAGCTCCACAATTCCCTTCTGCATGTTGCTCTGCGATGGCTCGTTCACCACCTGCTTTGAAGCAGAACAAATAAATCAAGCAACCATATGTAGACTGAGATACAGTGGTACCTCGCAAGACGAAAAACTTGCAAGACGAAAGAGTTTTCCGTTTTCTGAGTTGCTTCGCAAGACAGATTTCCCTATGGGCTTGCTTTGCAAGACGAAACGTCTTGCGCCTTTTTTTAAAAAACCGCCAATGCATTCCTATGGGAAACCGTCAATACACAGCAGTGCTTCGCAAGACGAAAAAACTCGCAGAACGAAAAAACTCGCAGAACGAATTAATTTCGTCTTGCGAGGCACCACTGTACTAATTTTCAAAAAAGTATGAGTTGTGGACAACGGTGCATCCATTCACTGCATCAGTGCGCAGAACAAGTAGTGACATCACAGGGGTATTTGTCCATCTAGCCCAGTATTATCTACAACTCTAGGCACACTCTTCCATTGTTGTCAGAGACAGACGAATGCCAACCACAACTCTGGGAGAGACCCATTTTCTGGGATCTCTTTCCCATCATCTGCTACCATTTAGCCCTTTTAACTGGAGATTGTCAAGGACTGAATATGGGACCTACAACAGGAAGAGCATGTGCTCTGCCACTGGTCCCATCTCTATAGTAATTATTAAATATGAGGGTTCTAAAGTAGATCGGAAGCACTTCTTGGACATTGGAGCCCCTTAATTATCTGATACCTATACAGAATGGGTAAAATGGACAAAGCAATAATATATTTCCCTCCAATGGGGGTGAAACTGGTTGCTCTAGATTGCATTACTGACAATAAAGAAGAGAGGCAGACTTGGAGAGTAAATGGCAGGGCATCATGAAAGAATGGGATAGGAGGAGGAGCTTGAGCCCCATTCTGAGTCGATAACTACATCAAGGGTGGGAAACCTGTAGACCTCCAGATGTTCCTGGATGGCAACTCCCATCCCCCATCACCATTGGCCATGCTGGTTGCAAGTGATGGAAGCTGGAGCCCAGCAAGGTTTGAAAGGCCACAGTTCCCCTAGCACTGAACTACATCTATTCCCAAGATCATAAGAAACCAGAGGTTCTGTTGTACCAGCTGGAGATCATGACCAAGACAGACATGGACGGCTTGACAAAGAGTGCCTGCTAGGCTTGTTCCATTTTCTTCACCCCATCCCCAGTGCACAGTGCATGGTACAACAGAGCCATATAGGAAAGGAAAAAATCCACTGTGCTTGGCTTGGAGTTGGGTCCCATCACTAGCCCAAGGTTTGTCTTGTCATCCCATCACTCCATGGATTCATTCAATGAGCCACAGCCTCACAGAATGGATTTGGCCTTGTGATTCACTGCTCTCCAACTAATCCACCTGTAAGAACATCATGTTTAATCTCCCACTGTTCGCTTTCCCCTTTTCCATTATCAGGTCATTATTTTTTCTTGTACCACTTTATATAATTCCTTGATAACTTTGGGACTATTTCCTTTCAAAGGTTTCCATACAGGATAATATTCTATATGACTCTTTTATTATCTATTCTCTGAGGCTGGATGCGACAAGATCTCTTAATCTCTCTTTCTGAGTCATGCCCCCTAATCCCTTTATCTTATTTGTTGCCTTTCGTTGGATTCCCTCCCATGTCTTAAATAAATAATTAGATGCAAGCAATATGCTAATAAAGCATTGCAGAGGAACACTTCCCATGACTCAAAATCCAGGAAATTGATGTTAGGGCTCACTGCCCAATTGGAGCTTAAGGCTTGCCTTGTTGAGAAACATCATGTTGAAACACAGTTGAGCCAGTTTTCTAAGCAATACAGGCTTATCATTTTGCTTTCACTGAAATTGGAGTATGTGTTCTGTCCTGTGACCTGTGCCACCCTCCATGTTCATAGGACTGTGTGTTAGAACCTCGCCTCTCTGTGTCTTCTCCATACTCTTGAGAGAGTTTCCATTATGTTGGGCTAAATAAAGGAGCAAAGCTGAGTTCTGGGACTTCGGTAGTTTGAGAGGTGTAGCCCAGTGCTCAAAATACAGAAGGAGGCCTATCAGAAGTAGCCAGGGATCACATAAACCTGCAGTCTTCCTTTGTTCCCTGCCAGTTTTTGACAGATTTGTGAGGCTAGCAGTGGTCACAGGAGCGTCTCCTATCCACGTGAAGCTACCATTTATACCTGAGCACAGTGAGGGCTTTGAAAACTCCATGCAAATGCTGTCTACAATCAAGGGAAGTCTTGGCAGACAGTGGTCATTTGGGGTTAGGGGTGCAAGTGAGTGGTTAAGCCAGAAGTTCTTCTCCAGCTCAGTTTTTAAACTGAACCAAAGAAGAATCAACGGGCCTTGTAATGCTTGCCTCTTAATTGGAGGCAAGCATTTGGAAAGCTTGTATCCATTCCAGATCCAAGCCTGGAGAGCTTCCAGAGATTGTGTCCTGAGGCTGCTGGTGGGGCATATGAGCATAGGATACTGTCATGTGCAGAGACAGATCATTGGTCCATCTTGGACCTGACAGCAGTTGTCCAAGGTTTCAGACAGGGAGAATTCCCAGCCCTGCCTTGAGATGCTGGGGATTGAAACTGGGATCTTCTGCATGTGAGGCACATGTTCTGCCACTAAGCTGCGGCCCTTTCCCATAGCTTCTCCCACTCCCATAACTGCTTCAGTCAAAGCACATTCATTGCCACCGTAAGACAGCAGTGCCGCTCTGGTTAGTGTTAACTTGGATTATTTTTCATTTCCACTGTTTAACCAGAAAGGACATTGTCTATTTAAGGATTTCTCAAAAACTTGTCTAAAATGTCAAGGCAGTTGCCACAAACATAATTTTACTTAAGACTCTCAACCCCCACCAAACTTTTTTTCCACTCATTGCTTTGGCACCAAGGAACTGGGTTTGCAAATAACAAAGCTTTCCTGAGATCTTACAATAGTTGCCTTTGTACTGAACAATTACTTTGGTCCCTCTGCTGTTCTGAAAAAGAAAGTGTGTCTTGGTATTGCCTTTGCACTGGTGGCCATCAACTGTCCAGCACTCCCTTATCTCTTAAAATTCCCTTTTGATATTGATATCAGTTATTTGCAAGGCGTATCAGAAACACCTGATCAAAGCAATCCATCAGTTCCTGCCAATGATTCAAACTTTGGAGAATTGTGGTTGAAAGACTGCAGGTTGAACAAGTAAAGGGACATTTTTTGAGCTGCTACTTTTGAAAGAAAAAAAGCCCAAACCATCTAGCCTACATTCTGCTTCCCACTGTGGCCACCCAAACCCTTTCGAGATGCTCACAAGCCGGGCAGGAACGCCACAAGCCTCCCTAGCTATTGACTTCCATTTTGAAAAGAAAAAAAGCTTGACTGTGCAGAAATGCATTGAGTTGAGGAGATAAAATTATACTATTCTATGACTGAGCAAACCTTGCCAACAAAGGTCTGTATAGTTAAAGCTATGGTTTTCCCAGTAGTGATGTATGGAAGTGAGAGCGGGACCATAAAGAAGGCTGATCGCCAAAGAATTGATGCTTTTGAATCATGGAGCTGGAGGAGACTCTTGAGAGTCCCATGGACTGCAAGAAGATCAAACCTCTCCATTCTGAAGGAAATCAGCCCTGACTGCTCACTGGAAGGACAGATCCTGAAGCTGAGGCTCCAATACTGTGGCCACCTCATGGGAAGAGAAAACTCCCTGGAAAAGACCCTGATGTTGGGAAAGATTGAGGGCACAAGGAGAAGGGGACGACAGAGGACGAGATGGCTGGACAGTGTTCTCGAAGCTACGAACATGAGTTTGACCAAGCTGTGGGAGGCAGTGGAAGACAGGAGTGCCTGGCGTGCTCTGGTCCATGGGGTCACGAAGAGTCGGACACAACTAAATGATTAAACAACAACATGACTGAGCAAGGTACCATTGCTCAGTGACTGGGCATGTGGTTTGTAAGAGTACAATGACCATCATCCCTGACCATACTAGCGATACTAGCTGGAGCTGTTGGGAGCTGAAGTTCAACAACAACTAGAGGACCACAGGTTCTCCATCCCCGGTCAATACGATAAGTGGTGGTGATGAGAAGCACATGGTCAGAAGTGCCTTCACAAGATATGTTGCAGGGCTGTGACCTGGCCATGAAAACAAGTTCTGGGCACAGATTAAGCACTGAGGTGGGGTATAGTGCAGGTAAGTGGCAACAAAGGAATTTAATGTGCATATTAACATTACCATCAAGGTTCTATGGAAATGTTAGTACTTATTGTTTTACTTTAAACTAAATTTGTGTGTGTGTGTGTGTGTTGTGAAGGGATCCCCCCCCCCCGCCGCATCTTTTGCTTGATTAAAGAACTGTAACTTATACTGAACCCACTAGATGGCACCAACAACTTAAGTATATCACCATGTTTGCCTCCATCCTTCCTTTCTCCTTTTTTCCAGCAGCTTCTGCTAGGGAGGACTTTCTCTATTATAGTCATCAAATTGAGCTATTTCATTGTCTGGAAGTATTTTCTGCAGCTCTCTGTGCAGAGGCCTTACGATAACAGTCATCTCTTACATTTCAAGGAGAGAAAGCCCAGATAAAGGAGTGTAATAGTAGCATCCTGCCCTGTGCCCAGTGGTGTGCCGCTCTCCTATCATTTGGAAGCAGTATGCGCTGGGATTCTGTGTGAAAGGGCGGAGGGTTAATTGATGGAAGGTGTTGAATACCCTCAGCTGAGACTGAAATGTCCCAGCAGCAGCACTGAAACAGAAGGCAAAGGCAGAACTGCTGGGTCACCTTGTTCATTGGGTTGCTGCATATTATATGAATCTAGCTTGCTCTATTCAGGATTGTTCACAGCAGCACAAGGCAGGAGACCATTGTGGCTCCGCTAGCCTACAGTTCCTCTCACAAAGGATGAATTGTGTTTTGCCAGTGGTGCCATCAGGGCAGGACTTTGGGGGCAGAAGTCCAGGGTCCCACTTAGCAAAATGAGTGGGGGGGGGGTTCAAATGCAGCAGGCCACATTCACAGAGTTGGAAGGGACCTCGAATGGTCATCCATCTAATCCAACCCTGCCAATAGCAGGTGTTACACATTATCATCCAAAGGCTACTAAAACCAAGGTCTAAAATTGCCTAACTGCTAGGAGTATGCTGTGTGAGTATGCCAAATGAGGTGAATCAGGGTGATTCGAGGAAAGTTCTCACATTTCCGAGTCAGAACAGGGTTTTGACCTCTTTCTTGAGTTGGTTGAGGAACTCCATAAACTTCTGAGTCACTCTATGACCTCAGCTGTCCAAAATCTCAGATAGCCATTTGTTTTTTCCTAAGAAAACAAAACCTAGCTGACCCAGAAGCCACCCAGAGAATGTGGAACAGCTGTATTGGTTATGGTGTGAAAATTACAATTAAGATGAGCAGGTCTAGTTTTCAATCACGGTAAATTATTTTCCCTCCAGACACAGTGACCTTAAGGAAGGATTAATTTTTCACATTTTTTTATTTCTTTAAAATGAACTGCCCCTCATACAAAATATCAGGGCAGCGTACAACAAAATTTGCAAAAGAGATAAAAAACCATTAAAACAATGAAAGAGAATATATGCCTTCTCCTATGCAAGTTACTGGAAAAACCTCCATTGTATCACCAAATATACTGTGAAGGGCAGTAGCTCACCTCTGTAAACAACCCTTGAGCAGGTGACATTTTCCTCACCCTAATCTTTCCTGGGGGTTCACCATTGCCCACTCCATGATTCCGATTGTACCCATCCCCAAACAACAATGCATGTGCTTATGGAAGAACCACTGCAGCAATCATTTTGAAATTAGGCAGGCCTTCCCCCCTTACAGAAAGGACCATGCCTGAGGATTTCATCCACTACTGGGAGAAAATGAAAAAGTTGTAGACTTTTTTCTTTGTTTATAAAAATAAAACTTTAAAGGTACCTACATGACACCCCACCCCAGATGTATCTGCCTACAGTTTTGCAGACTTAATCTATTCTGGAAGGGCTACTGTGGGTGCTGCTGTATGGAAGCATACCAGTGCAAGTATATAAATAGGTACCACTCCAGCATTTCCGTGCACTCTGGCTTCCGTCACGGTTGTGCTAGAAGCGGTTGAGTCCTGCTGGCCACATGACCTGGAAAGATGTCTGTGGACAAATGCCAGCTCCCTTGGCCTGAAAAGCAAGATGAGTGGCATACACCATAGTCGCCTTTGACTGGACTTAACCGTCTAGGGGTCCTTTACCTTTACCTTTATTCCGGAAGGACTGCTGTACCTAATAATTTCATCCACTTTTGTAAAAGTGCTCAAGCCTGATTTGAAACCATGCTGGTTCAGGGCTGAAGCCTGTTTTGAACCCAGATTATAAAGGATCTAGATAATCAGTTCAATCCAGAAACACCTGCCCTTGCTCTACCACCTATGACACAGAATTAACTCTGTGAACCAACTGCTGATTTAGCAATTTCCTGTGAATCAATTTTAGGGCTATATACTGTAGTTTTCTTAGGAAAAGAAAGCCAGCCCCCAAATCTGTCTGTAATTTCTGCTTGAGGAGACATTAGAAGGGCCTAGGCAGACACCCATGTTGTATTTCATCCATTTAATGCAGCAAGCAACTAACATCTGGATCTATATAGCTGAGTCATCAACATGTAGCTTGGTTTAGCTTCTGGTTAGTCAAGCTGTACATACTTAAGGCATTCAAGCTTTCCAGCCCATTTCATAGGTTTTGTTGCTCTCCCTTGAATTCCCTCCCATTTATTGACATAGTGGATGCTGCCCGTTGATAATGGCCAAGCAGAATACATCCCATGGATCAGCTGCCTGCCACCAGCAGATGGCAAGGCTTAACTTGTCAGTGTCCTGGTCTGCATCTTGACTGCTTTAACCATTTCTCATGTTTAATCCAGCAGTTAAGAGTCAACATATCATCTATGTTACAGTGTTGGGTTAGCAGTGTGTGGACCCAAGTTCAGATCCCCACTCAGCTATGAAGCACCAGAAGTTCTTCAGCCAGTCACTGTCTTTGAACATAACATTCTAGGGGTGTGCATAGGCCTCAAGATTTTCCTTGAATTATATCTGTGTGTTTTAATTTTTCTGCACTGTTTCTGAGTCGCTTTTTGCACTCTCGGCTTCAATCTGTAATTCAGGTTCTGGGCTGCTCTGCCCCTTCCCAACACACACACTATAATGTAGATTCTAAAAAGCAACTGTAACTTTATCCTCTTTTGGCTAAAGCAGATGAAATTTACAGGAGTCCCTACAGAATGGATAAAGTCTGCCAAATTGCAAGCAAATGGGTCCAGAGGCTTTTTGTGGGATAAATAGAAAGGATCCCCTAATCCCTGGAGGGGAATAGTGAGGGTTTGTCTCTTTCTTACTTAAAATAATTAAGAGATGGCTGAGGGGTGTGCATTCTTGCTTGTACTTTTGTTGTTGTTTTTAAAAACATTGTAGCTTCACACCAGCCTTTGTTTCTAGTGGCTGTTTGTGTCCTTTGATATATTTTGCAGGTCTCCAAATCAAAACAGGTTATAATTGTGTCTAACAGGATTTGCAGTGTGAGGCTGACTGGAACACAGCCGAAGACCTCTGTATTTTGTTTTCTGCTTTTTGTTTTGTTAAAACAGATGGCTTTAAATAAAAAAACTTAAATAAAGTGTTTAAAAAATGAAATCTTTCACTGCTGTGCTTTAACGAAAAATAATCCAGAGCTCTTCAGTGCTCCACAGGTAGCATTATGGACAATTTCACTTTTTGCAGAGCTAGATAAACATAGATATAATATAGGAAATATCGTGTTATCGGTATGGAAAAATCCAGAAGCAGAGTGGCATGAGGTTTTATGGGGGCCTTGATCTGATGGACGGCATGTATTGACATTGCATTTTGAATTGGGGGAGGGGAGGCCACTGGGGAACCCCAATTGACCTTGTTATTTGGCTCACCAATGGAACAGATGCACCCCCCACAATGTACCGTATTTTTCGCCCTATAGGACGCACCGTCCCATAAGGCGCACCTAGTTTTTTGGGGGGGAAATAAAGGAAAAAAATTATTTTCCCCCCCAGGCGCGGGGTTGGGGAAGCTCGGGCTTCCCTCGACCCCAGCCCCCAAACAGGCAGCTCTCTGCAAGCCGTGGGAGCCCAGTGCTGGCTCCCGCTGCTTGCGGAGAGGTCCGCGAAGCCTGGACGCGCTGAGCTCAGCGCACGCAGGCTTCAGCATGCAGACGGCTCTCCGCGAGCAGTGGGAGCGCCCCCGCTGCTTGCGGAGAGGTCCGCGAAGCCTGGACGCGCTGAGCTCAGCGCGCGCAGGCTTCAGCATGCAGACGGCTCTCCGCAAGCAGTGGGAGCGCTCCCGCTGCTTGCGGAGAGGTCCACGAAGCCTGGACGCGCTGAGCTCAGCGCGCACAGGCTTCAGCATGCAGGCGGCTCTCCGCAAGCAGCGGGAGCACTCCCGCTGCTTGCGGAGAGGTCCGCGAAGCCTGGACACGCTGAGCTCAGCGCGCGCAGACTTCAGCATGCAGGCAACTCTCCACCAGCAGCGGGAGCGCTCCCGCTGCTTGCGGAGAGGTGTGCAAAGCCTGCATTCGCCCCATAGGACGCACACACATTTCCCCTTCATTTTTGGAGGGGAAAAAGTGCGTCCTATAGGGCGAAAAATACGGTACCTCACTGGGTTGATGTGACTGAAGAAGAATTGTGTATTAATGTAAAAGAGACACTGTAGCTATAACTTGTATAGGCAGCTGAATAAATGAGAGGATTCTTTTCTGCACCAGAGCCTAGATATGATCCTGAGACGACGTCAAACACAACAATGCACACACACTACACACCTTACAAATATCAACCCATTCTAAGTATCTTTTTGTGAGGCTCACAAATGGAACCATAATTCTATAACTATTCCTACAGTACAGTATATTTGAAGAAAAATACATTCCCCCCTGCCGCTTAAAAGATAGAATGACCGATAGTTAGAACATTGACACCTGGATGGTTGCAGGTGAACAAAAAGAGAAGCAACAATAGCTCAAGTCAACAACCATGAGATTTATCTTAGCTTTTGTCAAACAGATTTTTCAGGTGCTTCATGAGATGGTCTCAATGGGCTTTCCCCCCACGCCCTTAAAGACTATGAATCTACAAATATTCCTACCAATCCTTATATCCAGGTCGCCCAATGGGTTTTGAATTGGAACCCTACAATAATCCTCTTGAGCTTTTTCATTGTGTGGCCTTGAGTAAGCCTCTCTGCTTTCTATTTGTAGAATAGAAGTGACCTTCCGCACAGGGTTTTGCTACTTTCAAAGGCAAGCATGATAAAAAAAAAAAGTGTAAAGCAATTTCCCCACCCCCACTATCCTTGAGTTAGGAACCGGTTACAAAGAGATGCGGAACTCTCTAATTTCTTCTGCTCACTGGCACATCTTTTTGTGATGGGGAGTGGGATACAAAACCCTACAAATATCTCCTATTTATCAGAAGATGATGCATAAGAGTCATAGTCTACAAATAACAACACAAAGAATAATGAGAAATAGATTTTTATTTTCAAAGGAAAAATAGTCTCTTGTATATCTATGTGCTATAAGAATTATTTCATTTTTTAATTCAAAGGATAATGTTTATAATCTATTGTGCAGGTTTACACACACACACACACTGCATGTACCTGCAGAGAGGGTTCACTCCTCAGCCCCTCCCCACACTGAAATTAGGTTTGAAACAGGTACCGGTATTCTGTTGTGTGTGTTTGGTTGTAGTGTGTGGTGCCCATTACAGTTTCTCTCATTTTCAGATGTGCCCAGGAACCTGAAAAGGTGGGTGTTAGAGGTATAACCAAGCAGAAGCAGATTTTTAAAAGCATTTTGGTCACCATGCAAACATACTGAAATCATTTTTAAAGAAACTGACGGATATAAACAAAATTACTAGAAACTCATCAGAGGCAGGAAACCAATCACAGAGATGGTTTGCTGGCCTGGCCCTACTATTAGGCAGCCTGTACAGGCAACAGATTTTCTTGAAAGATCAGACATTGTTAATTGCTATAACAACAACAACAACAACAACAACAACAACAACAACAACAACAACATTAACACTTTTATTATCATAGCAGAGGCATAAGTGCTTCTGGAATTTTCTAAACTACTCATTTTCTGCCTCAGGCAGCAGAATGTTTTGGAATGGCCCTGGGATGGTAAGATGTCAAACAAGCAAATGGATTATTAAAAGAGAATATGAAGATTTCAGGGGTGGGGGGGAATGAATTAATTATTTGCATTAGTATCCTTAGCAGAACAGGTACACACACCTAAACCATTTTTTCTAGGCATGGAAACTGAAGAACAGAGTCAAATAAAGGTAACCAAGTTCTAAAGCTAAATGACAAAGTTACAAATCAACATGTCACTGGATCCAGGGGACATCTACCCAGAGTTGTGAAAGAACTCGTATGCAAAATTGCTGATTCCCTACCACGTGATCCAAACTAGGTCTGCAACTATAGACTGGGAAGTAGTTAACATAATACCATTTTTAAGGGATCGAAGGGAGAACCAGGACTCTTATCACTCTATTTTTTGTAATGCTTCACATTAACTTACCCCAGATATGTGTTAGATTACCTGATCTGTAATAATTGCTCTGGGTAGTTTGGTAGAAATCATTATTGAAGGCAGAATCATTTCACACATAGAAGAAAAGCATTGCTGAGAGAGGATCCACATGGTCTCTTCTGTGAAGAAGCATATAGGCAGAAATGGATCCAGTAGATGTTATATGTTTGGACTTCATAAAAGCTCACACCAGAGACCTTCGCCAAATGCTCCTGAATAAACTTATCAGGATAAGGGAGCAGGTTATGTTATTGATGAATCATAGAATCATAGAGTTGGAATAGACCACAAGGGCCATCGAGTCCAACCCCCTGCCAAGCAGGAAACACCATCAGAGCACTCCTGACATATGGTTGTCAAGCCTCTGATGAGAAACCAGTTAAACAACAAAAAGCAAAGGGGATTGAGTGTGTGGACAGTTCTCACAATGGAGGCAAATCAAAAGTGGGGCTTTCCAAAGAGGCAGGCTAGGTTGAGTAGTGAGGTCACGATATTTGTAGATGACACCAAATTATTTAAGATTATGAAAACCCAAGTGAACTATTAAGAGTTCCAGAAGGATCTCTCCAAACTATGAATAAGTAATAAAATGGCAAATAAGAACTAACAGCAATTGAAATGAATATTGGAGCAAAAATTCCAGGTATACTGAACTGGCGGTGATTAACTAGTAAAGTGATCTTGAGAGTATGGTTGATAGATCAATACAAACAGCAATGCAGTTTGCGGTGGCAGAGAAAAGGCAAATTCCATGCTAGATTTTATTAGGAAAGGGATTAGGAATAAGACAACCAGTACAGCAATTGCAAGTCCTTTATATAAATCTGTAAAGAACTAGAGATCTGTCTTTTTTTCCCCTATGCAGTTTCTCCTTTTTCCAATCTTAAATTCAGTTCTCCACATTTCTATATCAGTTTGCGGTTTAAAACACACACACACACACACACAAAAGTCTTGGTGAAAATTCAGCAGCACTTTAGTGCAGATTTCTTCTAATATAAACATCTTTGTATGTAATTCTGCCTAAAATGCACCTTTTGCAATGCAAAAAGAGGAAGCTCAAATTTCAGAGGGCGGCTATGCTTCAATTCACACATGGTTTCAGAAAGTGTGAAGTAGGTATAGTCACTTTAAATGTGAAATGAATTTAATTTATGGTGATCGATATGTGGACTACTGGGTACAGTTCCGGTAACTGCATCTCAAAAAGACTGTCATAAAGCTAGACCACATGCAGAAAATGGCACCCAAAATGATTAGGAAATTGGAGCACCTTCCCTGTCAGGAAATGGTAACATTAGGACATTTTAGTTTGGAAAAAAATAGATAGCTAAAGGGATATAAGAAAGAATTTATAAAAATGTGCATGATGTAAAGAATGAAAATAAAGAGAAGTCCTATCTCTCTCTCTCTCTTTCTCTCTGAACGTTAGAACTGAGGAACATCAAATTAAATTGATTAGGGAAGACAAATAAAAGAAAGAGCTTCTTCAAACAATTAACGTATTTGTTTTTTGTTTTGTAAATTAATGTACTGCTTAATTGCAATCGTCTCTAAACAGCATACAAAAAATTCAATGGAATGATTTTTTTAACCCAGTTAAAATAATAAAAGCAAAATTCAGTTCAAATGCCTACTAGAATAATAATAATAATAATAATAATAATAATAATAATAATAATAATAATGGTATTCAGTAGGTGAGGAGGCTGACCTCAACAGGGCATTCCATAAAATTGGATCCACAATACTGAATGTGTAGCTCCTGGAAACTTTTGGAATTATTTGGTATAAGATGTGGTGATGGCCTCTCTTTTAGATAGCAAACTTTTCTTTGGCCTGAAGACATTAATAACACAGCAAAGGGGGGGGGCATCAAAAGCTAGTTAGAAATGCATTAGCAGCTGCATGGATATCCGCTACAAAATACTTGAAAAAGACAAAGCTTCTGTCTGAAGAAGAATAGATAAAGAGAAGCTAATAATAATGCCTAAAACTACATATTTAATATATATATTATTGAAAAATGTAAGAAATTGATACCTGCCACGTTTGGAACAAAGGCAGCCATTTATTATTTATTGGAACAAGTTATATACTGTTAAGAATAAAAAAAATATTATTATATTATATTATATTGTTATAAATGTTTTTATATATTTTAAAGTGTTTTAAAGGGGTTTTTACTTTTTACATTGTTGTACCACTGTGAACGGTGGTTTTTATTGATGTATTTTTATTTTGTTCCGTTTTATTTTGGTTTGGGGTTGGATATTGAGTGGGGTGGGGATTGGTTTTGTTTGGTATAATTGTTTTTGGTTTGGTTTATTTTTCTATTTTGTAAATGGAGGTTGGTATGAGGCTTGGGATTGCTACCGTGGTGGGGCGAGGGAGGTATGGCGGTGGGGGCAGATGTTATAGGCGAAGGGGATCGAAATAAAGATATGCTCGTACCCCTTCCAATCTGCGCCCCATCCCGAGGGACGAGGGTAGGGTGAGCAAGGATTACTCACCTCCGTCACTGGTGTTGTGCAATGCCAGGTCTATAGGCAACAAAACCGCCACCCTGCGAGATTTCTTCACCTCACAGGGGGTTGACCTGGCTTGTGTGACGGAGACCTGGGTGCGCGAAGGGGAAACTGTTACCTTACGAGAGATGGCGCCCCCGGGTTTCTCCGTCCTCCACCAGTCGCGGACTGTGGGCCGGGGGGGAGGGGTGGCATTATTAATCTGGGAAGATTGTTCTTTCAGGGCTCTACCATCGCCATCGATCCCCGGCATTGAATGTGTTGGCCTAGTGTGGGGCTCCGAGGTGAGCGTGGTTGTCTGGCTGGTGTACCAGCCACCTAGCGCACCAGCAGCCACCCTGTCAGGCCTGCTGGAGGCGGTGGCCGGCTGGGCCTTGGAGTTCCCTAACCTATTGGTTATGGGGGACTTCAACGTCCATGCTGATGCCACTCCCTCCTCACAGGCTCTGGACCTGGTGTCTTCCATGGCAACACTAGGGCTCTCCCAGTTTGTTCTGGGTCCCACACATCAAGCAGGCCACACGCTGGATCTGATCTTTGGCATCGGTATAGATGTGATCATGTCTCCTTCGATGAAGGTGCCATGGTCTGATCACTTCGCTCTGAAAGCCAGGATTGATTTTCCACCCCCACCCTGCTTAGGTGGTGAGCCAATTTGGGCTCGCCCGCAGAGGCTGATGGACCCTGATAGATTCCGTCAGGCCTTTCGGGACCTTGCTCCCCCTGGCGACTCATTGTCTGAGCTTGTTGAGGGCTGGAATACCCAGCTCCTAGCAGCCATCGATGAGATCGCACCTAGGCGCCCTCTGCGACCCTGCAGAAACCGGGCTCCCTGGTTTACCAAGGAGCTTCGGAAAATGAAGCGGGACCTCAGACGGCTAGAGCGAGTATGGCAGGGTGCCCATGATGGAGCCTCAAGAATATCTTATAGGGTTTTTATGAAAACCTATGAGATGGCAGTGAAAGCTGCTAAGAAGTCCTACTTCTCGGCCTCCATTGCCTCTGCTAGCTCTCGCCCGGCGCAATTATTTAGTATAATTAGGTCTTTAACGGCAAATGTGAGGCATTTGCAAGCTTTTTTGCGGAGATGGTCCTGTTGCTCCGCCATGACCTCCCTGCCAATTTGGATACAATAAAGGAACTGGAAGCCCCTCGACTGTCCTCGGGTCCAGTATTGGACCACTTTGACCGGATATGGTGATTGAGAGAGGTTGCTGAACAGCTTGGTAGGTTTCTGGATGAAACATCGGCTCTGGATCCATTCCAGTCCGGCTTCCGCGCTGGTCATGGGACCGAGACAGCTCTGGTCGCCCTAACAGATGATCTCCACAGGCAGCTGGATCAAGGCGGGTCGGGGCTGCTGATTCTTCTAGACCTGTCAGCAGCCTTCGACATGGTCGATCACGAACTCCTGGACCACTGCCTTGCCGACATGGGGATCCAGGGCACAGCCCTTCAATGGCTGCGCTCGTTTCTCTCTGGTCGGGGACAGAGAGTGGCGCTTGGGGGGGAATTGTCATCGCGCCACTCCTTGGTGTGTGGAATGCCTCAGGGTGCGATTCTCTCCCCGATGCTTTTTAACATTTTTATGCGCCCCCTCGCCCAGCTTGTCTGGAGTTTTGGGCTGGGTTGCCATCAGTATGCCGATGACACCCAACTCTATCTGTTGATGGATGGCCATCCTGACTCGGCCCCAGACACACTGACCAGATGTCTGGAAGCTGTGGCTGGATGGGAGCCAGTTGAAGTTAAATCCTTCGAAGACAGAGGTCCTCTGGCTGGGATGGGACGATATGGGATTGAGGGGGCAGCTCCCATCTCTTGCGGGGGTGCAATTAGTGCCAGCATCGTCCGTTAAGAGTTTGGGTGTAATCTTCGATACCTCCCTCTCTATGGAGGAGCAGATTACAACTATAACAAAGGCGGCATTTTTTCATCTCCGCCAAGCTAAGCAGTTGGCTCCTTATCTCTCTTGCCCTGACCTAGCCACTGTGATCCACACGACGGTCACCTCCAGACTGGATTATTGTAACTCGCTCTACGTGGGGCTGCCCTTGAGACTGACCCAGAAACTCCAGCGGGTGCAGAATGCCGCGGCAAGACTCCTTATGGGGTTTTTGCTGCGTGATCACATTCATCCAGTACTATACCAACTGCACTGGCTCCCGATGGAGTACAGGATCAGGTTTAAGGTGCTGGTTTTAACCTTTAAAGCCCTATATGGCCTAGGACCCTCGTACCTACGGGACCACCTCTCCTGGTATGTCCCACAGAGGAACTTACGGTCTGCAAATAAAAACATCCTGAAGATCCCAGGCCACAGAGAGGTTAGGCTGGCCTCAACTAGAGCCAGGGCTTTCTTGGCCGCAGCTCCAATCTGGTGGAACGCCCTGTCACAAGAGACTAGGGCCCTGCGGGACCTGACATCTTTCCGCAGGGCCTGCAAGACAGAGCTGTTCCACCAGGCCTTTGGTCAGGGTGCAGCCTGACTCCCTCCTCTGGCAATCTGCACAGAATTTTGCTTAATGGTTGCCACCAATTTGATTTTAATTAATTTTTATAATGAAATGTTTTTAGAATTATGGATTATTTTGATTGTTGTTAGCCGCCCTGAGCCCAGCTTCGGCTGGGGAGGGCGGGATATAAATAAAATTTATTATTATTATATTAGTTTCAAGATTTGTTTCTTTCCATATCTTTTCTCCCTGTAATTCAAACTAAGTAGAATTTAAAAACTGAAGGGGCACTGAAGAATTTAAGGCCAGAATCCAGAGCTGTAATTTCTCCCAGAGGGTCTCCTAACCATCTGGGGAAGTTTTTGAGAGTGTGAGGGAAACTGCAAGAAGGATGAGGGAAAGGTAAAATCCCCTTGCAGAAATGGGAGTCTGTTCTACTCACACAAAGGGAGTGTTGAATTAGAACCCAAATAAATCTTTTACCTTCCAGGCTGAGGAAGGATATTAGTTTCTTAAGAAGACTGCTACCTATCGGACATGCTTGTACATAAAGGAATTCCAAGGCATTCTGCAGGACCGAGCAACTTTCGTTAGTTCCAACCCTAAAGCCAATCAACCAAGCAGGCAAATTGACAAATGCACAAGCACAAAAGAACAGAATCTGTGTACACTTCATTGGGCTCAGTGGGTGGAAGGATCATTGCTATACTTGGAGAAAGAAAAAGGGGTCAGTTAAACTAACCATTTTAAAGTTAAGTATTTTGAGTCAGGTTTTAAGTATTTTAATTGTTTGCTGCAGTTTGTACAAAGAAAGCCCAGAAAATTGTTCCTTTTGGAGAGCATTGTGTCATGAACTTGGTGTTCTGTGGATTAAATAAGATCAACGAGCTACCTGCCGAGCTTATCTACAAAGGACGCCAGTGAGACTCTTAAAGACTGTGAGATTTGAATTTATCACTTGGTGGATGTTCTCCATTGCACTGTATTCTAGGTAGATGTTGTTAATGTAATTTTCTGCTCCAAGCTTGTGGCATACTCCATCACTTTCCCTCCGAGCCAATGCGCTGCAGTGGATAGTGGCCTGGACTTGGTGTGTGGGTGTGTGGGTGTATACACTTACTTAACTGGATTGTGATGAGGGTAGCTGTGATAAGAATTGCAATGCAGTCCGTACAGAGAAAGAAAATAAGTAGAAAATAGTAATAAATGAGCTATACTCCGGCTAGTATGAAAGGTAAATGGTGCCTTTGGAATTAACATAAATTTTGAATTCTTTGCACAAAGAATGAAAACTACATGCCTACTTTTCCCTGAAGAGTTTCTTTGTTTATCTTATCCACAACTGAAATTCCAAAATGGATACTACTATTTTGCAGCACATCATCATTTCACCCAAGCTGCTCCGTCATGTAAATATACATGTCTGTGGGTCCAGCCAAAGAAGCAGATGGAGGTGAGAATCTTTGACAAATGCCCATCCAAATCCAAACAGCCCAATAATTAATAGATAGGTTGGCAGTAGCAAATGTTTCAGTATAAAGACTTGGTTGTCCTGACCCTTGATTTCTGACCCTTGTGTCTGATTCTCAGGGAAGTAGGAAAAGAAATCCATTAAGAGCCAAATCAGATATGGCATGGCTATTTGAACAGAGATGCTCAGGTCTGCAAACGCACACCAGAGGGCTTTCCAGTTCAAATCAGACAGAGGCTGCTAGGCAATATGGTTGTAGCCCCAGAGTGAAAATAATGATCCAACCGAAATAACAAGTCACACCTTCTGCAATCCATTGGACACTCTGCTTTTTCTGTCACTTGAGGGGAAAGTGATGGGAGGAGCCTCAAAACCTAATTTTGATTGATTGATTGATTGATTGACTGAATGAATGAACAAATGTATTTATAGTCCACCTTGTTAAGATAAACTCTTCACAAAGCAGCTCACTGCAATTAATAAATACAATATATCAAGCAATTTTGTCACATGCTTCTTTGCACATCTAACGGCATCTATGATTTTCATGGTTTCAATGTGTTTCTTTATTCATACACTTTTTAACTGGGAGAAAATTAACATAACATGTTCTAACTTCTAAGCATTGAACTATTTCGTAAGCTTCTTATCACCTCATTTCACTTTTGGCATAACACTGCTTCCATTTTACTAGCTTATGTTCCAGTAATACACTGGCAAATTCTAGTTACTTAATAAGGAATGCAGATTACTGAATTAAGACATCTCTTAAACTGGGTACTTAGGAAAAGGTATGCCAGTAACCCATATCAGGTGGGACCGTGGGCAGCATGGGAAGGCACATTTTACATAATTCAGCAAATGAGATACGCATATAGAAGCAAGCTTCCATACACATACCCCTTGCTGGATGACGCACAGTGGGTCTAAATCAATGAGCAACAAAATGCACATTATTATTGAATTTCTATCCTGCCCTTCCTTCAAAAGGCAAGCGCACACCCAAACATGGATGCCTTCTGTCTACAGTGCATTTCATTCAACGCATTCAAATGCATTTCCCCTTTCACTTTGTCATGCTAGTCACCTGTAAATACCTTCTTAATGCATGACAAGAACTAGCTTTGATAATTTTTATGTAAAAAGTGCAAGCTCCCTCCCATATTTCCACAGGATAAATGAGTGTGAATTCACAAAAGCATGTTCATCATTCAGTCACGGCAACAGCTGATGATTTGGCGGTTAGGTCATAGCCTTCACATATTACACACCTTGGACAATGTTGTATCACCTCAGATCAATCCAGGCTCATTAATGCTTCTGTCTGAAGCCAGATCACACCTATGCTCACTGCAGGCTTGAACCCAGCCTTAGACTCATTGAGAGAAGATGAGCTTGGGAGTCTAATTCTTCGGAACATATTTGAAATATTTACACTGTCTGGCAAGAAGAGGCTCTTTCTCTTGTCTTGAAAAGATACAGGTGTCTCCCCATTTATGGACATGCGGCTTATGCGTAACCTTGTACATGCAAAGTGCTGGGAAATAATTAAATCATTTTAAACTGCAAAAAGGGGCCAATAAAATGACCCCAAAACAGCAGGAAAACTGCAAAAATGGCACAAAAAGAGCAGGAAAACAGCTAGCAAACCCAAGCACTTTGAAGTACCAGTCTACCCCCCTTCGTTGTTGTTTCCGCATCATCTTCCAGTGAGGAAGACTGAGAGCCACTATTGCCACCATTCATGCGAGTCTGGCAAGTGCTGCTGGTTTTCTAAAGGGATTTTCAATATAATAATAATAATAATAATAATAATAATAATAATAATAATTTATTTATACCCCCGCCCATCTGGCTGGGTTTCCCCAGCCACTCTGGGCGGCTTCCAACCAAATATTAAAAACAATACAGCATCAAACATTAAAAACTTCCCTAAAAACTTTTGAGGGTTCCCAGTGGTTTAGAGGGTGCTTACAGGCTTCTTAGATGGTGTTCCCCACTACATGTGATTTCATGTATACGCATGGTATCCAAGAGCATAACCCCTGCATGTGGGGAGATGCCTGTATGGGTTGGTTTCAAGATTTACTTCTGTAGGCCAGAATATAATCTCCAGACTAGGTCCTTATAATGCTCTGCGATGCATACCGTATTTTTCGCCCTATAGGACGCACTTTTTCCCCTCCAAAAATGAAGGGGAAATCTGGGTGCGTCCTATGGGGCGAATGCAGGCTTCGCGGACCTCTCCGCTAGCAGCGGGAGCGCTCCCGCTGCTGGCGGAGAGGTGCCTGCATGCTGAAGCCTGCGCGCGCTGAGCTCAGCGTGCCCAGGCTTCGCGGACCTCTCCGCTAGCAGCGGGAACGCTCCCGCTGCTGGCGGAGAGGTGCCTGCATGCGGAAGCCTGCGCGCGCTGAGCTCAGCGCGCCCAGGCTTCGCGGACCTCTCCGCTAGCAGCGGGAGCGCTCCCGCTGCTGGCGGAGAGGTGCCTGCATGCCGAAGCCTGCGCGCGCTGAGCTCAGCGCGCCCAGGCTTCGCGGACCTCTCCGCTAGCAGCGGGAGCGCTCCCGCTGCTGGCGGAGAGGTGCCTGCATGCCGAAGCCTGCGCGCGCTGAGCTCAGCGCGCCCAGGCTTCGCGGACCTCTCCGCTAGCAGCGGGAGCGCTCCCGCTGCTGGCGGAGAGGTGCCTGCATGCCGAAGCCTGCGCGCGCTGAGCTCAGCGCGCCCAGGCTTCGCGGACCTCTCCGCTAGCAGCGGGAACGCTCCCGCTGCTGGCGGAGAGGTGCCTGCATGCCGAAGCCTGCGCGCGCTGAGCTCAGCGCGCCCAGGCTTCGCGGACCTCTCCGCTAGCAGCGGGAACGCTCCCGCTGCTGGCGGAGAGGTGCCTGCATGCGGAAGCCTGCGCGCGCTGAGCTCCGCGCGCCCAGGCTTCGCGGACCTCTCCGCTAGCAGCGGGAGCCAGCCCTGGGCTCCCACGGCTTGCAGAGAGCTGCCTGTTTGGGGGCTGGGGTCGGGGGAAGCTCGGGCTTCCCCAACTCCGCGCCTGGGGGGGAAATAATTTTTTTCCTTTATTTCCCCCCCAAAAAACTAGGTGCGCCTTATGGGACGGTGCGTCCTATAGGGCGAAAAATACGGTACATGTTTCTATGCCAGAACACCCTGTGGTATGTTCTAAAGCATAAACCCCACATACCTGAGCATAAGTCGTATTAAACACTTGAATCAGAGTAAATACACTTCACAGTTTGATGATATAGATTCAATTTGCGGCCTTGAATTTTGACATTTAGAATTTCAGGATTTTATGAGTTATAAATTCAAATTTGAGTGGTTTTTGCCCCATCCCCCAAAATGTTTTGGTGTATCTTTCAGTTTCTCATACGTCTTTTCTCTACCTCCTCTCTTGCTTGGTCAATGCTCAACTGCAATGTAAGAGCCCAAAATAATGTCCAACCCTATGTGCATCTATTGAATTGCTGTTCAAGCGACCTCGTGCAGAATTGTGTTTTCTTCCATTTGAGTCCCCGTATGCAGGTATCTCTCATATTCATCATGCCACTTTAGCTTGACAAAAAGGGGTCCTTTGTGGCATCCATACGAACAAGCTTAGGTTTCTGTCTCAGCATTGAGAAGTTTATCTCAGAGCATCTTTGACTGATAACACTCTCCCCTTTCTGACTCGCTCTTTTGTCTGTTTTGAAATTTGCTTCCACAGTAATGTAAACAAAAGTGTTGTAGTAGCAATATTACTGTGTAAAGATATTAAGCAACTCAACAAAGAGCCCTTATTTATGCATCAGCCTCACCAGCAGCAGCAACAACAGCCTTGTCTGTTGTGTCACTACAAGGATGGCCTATTTTGCTTTTGTATTCGCACAGTTTGTGCTGAGAGTGGCACTTTCATGCAAAAAAATGACTCATTTTATTCAAAACACGACACCACATGCTTTGCCCTGGGCTCTCCTGATCTTAGTTGTGCCTGAACTCTTTCATTTAGATTTACTTGGATTACTATTAACTATTTCCCCCTTCTTTTAAACACTTTTATCCATACCAGTGAAGCATTGGAGGCTCTTGTACTAGGGCTACTGGGGCAAAGACCTGCCAAGGAAAAGGTCAAGCAATTTTTAAAAACATGTCCCCCCCCCCAAAAAAAAAAAAACCAAAGCCCACAGTATTTCTTGTCTCACACACATTTTCTACTTCCATTTCAACTTAGAGATGCTCCTGGAGACATTTCCATTAATCTCCTGTATTCTGGCCAATCATCTGTATGCTATGGTTACCAGATGTCCCCGTTTCCCAGGGACAGTCCCCGGACAAAATACGTCCCCGGAATGTCCCCGGATTTCGTTTAATGTCCCTGGGTTTATATTTTAAGTGTTGTAGATTTATTAGTAGGGAATGAATGTTGTGTGATTGGTTCAACAGCATAAGACACATCATATGGAGACTTCCGGGGAGGCAACATGTGGGACACCACAGCAGCGAGCAGATCCTGAAGCTACCAGACTGGCTTCGGGCTGCTGAGACTGCTGCTGCCACCTCCACTACCAAAGGGGAACTGGGGATGCCTGCCGTGTCAACTGGAGGAACTGCTGACACATACACCTTGCGACCCAAACTGAGCTGGGAGCAAGAGCGCCCCGCCACCCAGCTGACTGCCCAGCGGCACTCTCGGGCCAGGAAAAACCCTGGAGCTGACGCAGGGAGAAGGAGGACAGGAGAAGGAGAAGGGAAAGAGGGAAAGAGGAAGGAGAAAAAAAGAGGAGAGACCTGAGGTAGGAGAGCACCAGGAGGGCAAGGACACATGGCCAAGCCCAGGCCCGACCCGAGCCTGCTCCACAGTGGCTAGCCCTCCAAGACAGCAGGCTGGGGCCCAGAGGAAGGCCATGCAACAGAGGAGACTACAGAAGAGAAGATATTACTTCTTAATTTTTGAAAAAAAGATTTTTAATACCTTTTTTCAGAAGAAGAAGAAGAAGAAGAAGAAGAAGAAGAAGAGTCGCCGGATTCTTTGAAAAAAATCTGGTAACCTTACTGTATGCACCACTAGCCAATCCCAACCCAAAAATATTGCTATGGCAAAGTGTTCCCACTTACATTTCTCTGGACAGAAAAAAAAAACACCTGAGAATGTTACTAGGACTGCCAGCTACTTAGCTCCAGTTGAGCAAGTTCCCATTCCTTCAACCTGCGGCAGCCCCCCAGACTTCTGATAGATAGCCAGTCAGGCTCATGAACTGTTTTGAGCATGCTCAGAGCTGTCTCCTTGAAGCCCACATCTCCTCACAACTTTTAGGTTATTCTAGGAAGTTTTTGAGTAGCTTCGCCATTTTTTGTTTGCTTAGTATATGTTTCCTGACAGACAGACAGACAGACAGAGAGAGAGCACACAATAATGCACAAAGTGTGATCCTCTTTCTGCAATAAAGGTATCTTTAAAAAAAAAAAAAGTAACCATTTTGGTTTGCTTAGTGGATTGGGGTATATAGTGAACAGTGGCTTGTGTATGTGTTGCAATAAATTTTGTATTAACATTGCCCCTGCAGTCACTCATTAAAAGCTGCAATACCTGCTGTGTAGGGCAGGGCAGGTCGATTTGAGCCATGTGCCATTCTGCAGTACTGTACTTTATGTTATTTATTTAATTTTTATACCCCACTCTTGCTCCCAAAGGGCCCCAGTGCAGCAGAGTATTCTCCAGAAAAGATGTGTGGATCTGCTTCCAGCCAACCCCTCCTCTAGCTTCCAATCAGAATATCTTGAACGCTGAAAAGAGGGAGATGTTGCTGCTATTGTTTCTTCCTTGCTTTTTTGTGAGTTTGTCATTGAATTTCTAAAATGATAAGTCTGGGCTCTGTGCCTGTCTGGATGTCACACTGACTGACACGGCATCCTTCCCCAAACTTGAAAGATACTCTTCCTAATCTCAGACATAACAGGCTGATTATGATTACTCACTGGTGTGATGCACTCTGCACATGAGCAGAAATCATTCGTTCAGATTTTTCAGGACTGAGCCATGCATTGCAAATGTGTTCTGCTGCGCTCTGATGTGCCCTGGCTCAAATTAAGCAATCATTTTTGTCTGTTGGTTAGAATACTTTGTTCTTTCAATTTAGAGAAAAGGTGTTTTGAATAATGAAAAGTTAAACTGATTTTTTGAGAGAGCTGCATACAACAGGAAGCAAGCGTTTCTCACATTTTAAAAGTTGTGTATTTGTTTAGTTTATTTGGCAATGGATGTGTAAGTCTAATCAATGCGTGAATTAAAAAACTTAAGTCATGTGATATGACTTAATTTCTAAGTAGCAGGTATGGAGTTAATCTCATCCGCTACAGGAGAGGGACTGTGAACAATATCATGGAACAGGTATTTCTAGGAACAAAGTGGGATGCTCCATGTTGTTTATGTACAGTAATCTTGTTATATTTAGAGTACCAAAATGTGGTTTTTTGTATGTTAATATGTTTGCTATTGTTTTGCTGTGTTATAATGAAATTGTTATGATATTATAGTTTTGCTGTGTTATTATGAAATTGTTATAATGCTATTGCTCTGTTGTGTTATTATGGAATTGTTTTTGTCGTGTTTGTTTGAAATGCCTTCTTGTTTCCTAGTGTAAGCGACTTTGAGCATGATTTTTGTGTGTGGAAAAGTGGCATACAAATTGAATGAATGAATGAATGACTGAATGAATGAAGTTCTCCCCCTGTTCATAGATATGCAGAGAATAATTGGGTTTGTAGTGAGCAATCAATGGCACTCTGCACATCTGTAATGGCAGACTTTCCTAAAGAAGTGCTGTACAAGTCCTATTGCAGTGGTGTCCAAACTTTTTTCAGAGAGGGCCAGATTTAATGAAGTGAAGGGCCGTGAGGGCCGACCAAAGTTGTTAACCTTTTTTTTAAGATTGTAGAAGTTGTAAGTTGTTGAGCTTTTTTATGATTTTACCCCAAGGTTCTTGGGATTTTTTTGGATTGAAGTTGTTGAAGTTTTTCTAGGATTTTACCCCAGGAAATGAACTGCCACAGGAGCCAGATTAAAAAGACTGACAGGCCGGATTAGGCCCCTGAAACGGACTGGACATTCCTGTCCTATTGTGATGAAAAGGGCAAGGTTTAAATTGTAGATCCAAATTGCAGACCCAAAATGTTATCAGACATCACTGCTGTGAGGTCCCCCACCCCAGAACTACACAAATCCAATCCCATTTTTTAAAACGTAGGGTCTTTGAACCCCTTTTGGCTTCCTCAGGTATTCTTTTTTTTTTTTGTCTTGATATTTTATTAAGGATTTTCTTGTTTTACAGAAGTAAGTGTAATGCCTCATTGTTGTTTTTCCATGTAACATTTTTACAAATCCATTTCATTTGTTGAGGCATTAGGGGGAGAAGAAAAGAAAAAAGAAAGGGGGGGTGGTGAGAGGGAAGATGGAGGATGGAAGGGGGTTGGGTCAGGTGGCGGTGTTTCTATTATGTTTAATGTATGTAGAATTTGGGGTCAGCGTTGTTTGTGTTGTTCACTTGTGTTCCTTTGGTGGTGAGAGAGGTTGGGGTTGGCCTAGGGTGTGATTCTTTGCTTGTGATTGGCTGTGGTGATCTTTGTTTTCGTGTGTATGTGATAAAGGGGAGCCATACCGGGGTGAAGGCATCTTCTTCTGTTTGTCCCCGTGTCAGTTTCAGTTTATTAGTAGGGCTGTTTCCCATACTATTTGGTACCATTGGTCCATACTTACTCCTGACAGGTCTCTCCAGTGTCTGGCTATGATGCTTCTGGCTGCTGAGAGTAGGTGGGTTATGAGTTTTCCTCAGGTATTCTTCAGACGTTTTTGGCTGATGAGGACATCTGTGATGAAATCTGGCATTTAAGAATCCCTTCCCACCACAAGCTTAATTAGATCGAAGTCCTTTTACAGCTGGTAGGATAAGCTGTGATAAAATATTATTACAATTGTTGTTTTTGAGTCCAGGGCAGGTCCCATAATGCGCTTGCTGCTCTTGCGTACAAGGGGAGATGAAAAAGAAATATCTTCCTGTTCTGTCCTATAAGGCTACCCTCAAAGCCTTGTCAGCCACTCACTGCATTGTTTCCAGAGCTCTGTGTTGCTGTATTGGAGTTGTTCAAGATCAACAACCTACTATTTGGAAACTTTTTCAAGGCATGGACAATAATGGTGGAGAGTAGTAACAAGGGCAAGCTTTTCTGCTTCCCAAGGTAGGTAAAAGCAGCGCAAGAAACAAAGTGTGCCCTGTCCTCCTATCAACAGCTGCTGTTTCCCCCTCAGAATTACCTTGTTATTCTCACAACAATATTGTGCTACTGCAGTTTAGGTGGAGCGATTGTAACAGGTCCGAGGGTCATCCAATGAGCTTCAAACACCAAGTGGGGATTTCAACCTGGTTCTCCCCAGCTCTGTGACCCTCCGGGTGCGGTTGGACTACAACTCCCATCAGTCCCAGCCAGCATGGGCAGTGGCTGAAAATGAGGGGGAACGCAATTGAGCAACATCAGTGGGGCCAATGATTTCCCACCCTTGTTCCAACTACTACAGCACAATGTCTCTCCAATTAATTTTGGATGTTCATTTACCAGTTGATTCATGGGGATGTTTTCGGTCAGGAAACATGGTCATGCAGATGCTGCACCTTCCAATTATTGCAGAAAAGATGGATTGTGGGGGGTTTTGTCAGTTTTATGCAGTCCTGAATAATTTAGTTGCCCCTCATCCTTGTGTACAAAGTGCAAGATCATTCCCTGCCCCTCATTTCTTTAGAGGATGGGATGCATTTTTTAAAAAGAACAAGTCTTCCCAAAGCTATTGCACCAATCACCTGAAATATTGGTGGTAAAAACAGTTCCGGAAACATGAATCCTTCTCACTAAGGGTTATGCTCTCTATCAGCCATTTTTTTCAGTCCAGAGCTTCTAGTAATTTGTCCCATTCCGCCCCCCAAAAAGAAAAAAGTACTATTGTCCCTTGCTTGCTTTTTATTACAAGGGAGATTTTGCTTTCTCCAGTTCTCTAAACCTTCCTAGGCTTTCTCTCACCCGCCTGCCTCCACCCCTCTCTCTCTATGTCTCTTCTTTCTCTCCCCTCCACACACTCCTTTCTAAGACTGAAAGCAAGGACAGGTCACTTGCCTTTTTAAACATGCATTTGGAAGAAATGTTCTGGTACACACACGCGCATGGACAAAAGACAAAAACACAAAGGGACATTTTTAATTAGAAGCATTTTGTTGTGGTGAGGGTTTCCCCCCACCATTATTATTATTATTCTCCTAGGTTTTTAACTTTAGAGAGAGGCTCACAAATACCTCCTCTGGATTCATGCTGCCGGGCTGCTTTATTCTGCAGCAGGAAGGTTTTCAACATGCCGCACAATAGCTTTTGTTTCAGAAGTATAGGGCAACAAGAACCTTGTATGTCAGAGGTCTGTATTATATCCATAACGATAGATTTGGATGGTGGAACGGAGGTTGGGAGAAAAGTGTGAATGAGCGATTTCTCTATTGTACAGTTGGAGGCCTACCAGCAAACACCGGCACAAAAGAAAGCACATCCTTAAGAGCTGAAGCAGACTCAGGATAAATACCCATTTTGCACATAATGGTCCCTATGATTTAACCTTGCACAGCTGCTATGACACCTGCTTTTCAGAACCATTGTTGAAGAACAAGCTGTGCATTGTCTGCTGTATACATACCGAGCCATGCAAGTTAACATTTCTCTCTTTTTAGTTACTTTTGTTCCTACTCTCTCTCTTTTTTAAAGGCAGAAGCTTTATATGAATGAATAGATTCAAACAAACCTGCAGCCTTGATTGCTACCGTGTTGGCTCCTCTTTTAGCTGTTCTGACACACCATCGCTGGTGGCACAGGAGACACAGAAGACATGTGCGAAGGGTGAAGGGAAATGGACTGCTCCGTGGGCTGTTGTCAGGAGAGGTTGTGGAGGCAGGGGGTCAAAGTCAGCTCTAGGCCGCTCACAAAGGTAAGCAGTGTAAGGTGAGGTACAAAGTGAGGCACTTCCACAGCTGTTGTTCAGGGCAGTGTCCTGTGTACTGTTCACATGCCTTTGCTAACAATAAAACACGCTGCTCTTTCGCCCCACAAAATTGGCAAGGTATTTTACTGAAGTCCTGGGATGGGATTCCAGAGTTCTCAGTTGCTCAGTTTCCTGGAGAGGAATTTGAGGTGCTGGTAATCAAGGCTTTTGATCCCTGTCATTCATTTTAAGTCTACAAAGTCTACAAGTCTATGACATCAGCAGCCCACACTGGAGGCTTCTAAACAATTGGCAACTGCCTGTTTGCATGCAACTTAGTGTGATGCCCCTTTCCCCCCACTACCTCCAGTCCCCCACTTCTGGGGGAAAGTACAAAAATACACCTCTTTAGGAAACTTGGTTCTAAACCTGGGAATGTTGTTGTTGTTTAGCCGTTTAGTCGTGTCCGACTCTTTGTGACCCCATGGACCAGAGCATGCCAGGCACTCCTGTCTTCCTGGGAACATTAGATTGCTTTTAAAGAGTACATTTTAGGAGAGATGCATGCTAAAATGCTGATTAATTTTCACAATGACTTTTCTTTTTAAAAAATCACAAACTGATGTGGAAAACCGAATTTAACACTGGAAAACTGAGAAATCGAAGCTGGCATGTTGTCCGTCTTTGGCCAGTCAGCCAGAGGCAGATTTAGGGCAGCACAACCAGTTCCTCTGCACTGTGTGCAGCCTAGGAGGTGCCTCAACTATGACATAGTGAAATGAGCAGCACAAAATGTGAGAGGCGGATGGGGGCTCTTCCCCATAATCTCCACTGTCCCCCTTCTGGTTCTTTCCCCCCAAATCAATTTGTTCTTTCTGTGCTTCTTCCCCTAAATTTCTTTTTCTGGTGCCACCGCTGTATGTTCACTATGTTCTCTCTATGAACACGTATTCAGATTAAGCTCCAGTGACTTCTAGGATGAACATCCAAACCATGTCCTCTACCACTGGGCTACGGCCCTTCCTTCCCACTCTCAAAACCCCAATTGTTTTTTCATTCGTATCTATCCTGTGAAACAGTAATTGTTTATTCCTTCAGTAATGTCAGCAGTAAAGTACTTCACTTTTGCATTATCTCTGTACTGCCAATTCAGTTTTCTTCCCCGCTGGGTTAGAAATGAAGACCGAACACAGAAGTACAGTACTTTATTGTTGTTTGAAATGATTGCTGTTATAAGACAAAGGTGCATAAGAAGAAAGATTCTGGGTTTTTGTCCCGTATGGTATTTTGAAAGGCGGTCAAGGAAAGAGTAGCTTATATTCTGGAGGCTGTAAGTAGGTGTATCAAGGAGCTAGCCTCTTGCATATGACCTTGGGGCTTTTGGAAGGCATTGTTAAGAGCCAGAATGCTGGGGTACAGCTGAAGTTAGAGGTAGGTTTGCCATACATCAGAAAATTTTTGACATGTTCTCGTTTTCGGGTGCAAAACCGGTGTCAGGGTGGGGGGAATCAGTAAATGTCAGGCAACGTGATGGAAAAAGCAGTGGAAACAGCTCCAAAAGCTCAACAATTTTGGGGTCTTCCTAAAAAAAAGCTCAACAACTTTGTGGGTTTCAGGATTTTCAATTTTTTGAAATACTATATGGCAACCCTAGTTAGAGGTGGTGAGGTTATTGAGATCATAACGTTAAAGCAATTGAGTCTGTATGCAAACACCATAATGGAGAACGGCATGAGAACATCCCAGTACACCAACCCTAGTCTAGCTACTTGCTAATTTCCACTTTGATGGGTTGAAGTGTCCTACCCACCGGGGGTGGGGAGTTCATGCAATTTTGTTCATTTCATGATAATTTTGCAATTTTCATTGACAAACTCCTAGATGTTATCAAATGTCTCTGGCAGTTAAAACTATGATGGTTTTAATAATCAATGGCTGCAGAGCATTAAAAAAAATCCAAGGGCTTAAGACTTATTGCTTCCATTTTCTCAGCTTTCTTAAGAAAGAAGGGGTGTTGCAGAAAATGGTCAAATTTATCATTTATAGCAAAATATTAATGTAGCAGCAGGAGAGTTGATGTGGCCATCTATCTATAAGCATTCAGGCTTCAAAGAAAGCATAAACATGAAATTAATGGTTTGTCTACTGTAAGGGACAAATAAATGCAAATTCAGCCTCATTAATATCAAGTGGGTGACTTCTTGGTTTATGGGGTTTGGATTGATTTTGTCAAAGACCAATAGATTTATTAAAAAATGTCTTTTAAATTTAGCATCCATATACCCATTAGTTGAAAGAAATAAAATTCTCAGCAATTGCTCCCACTTCTCCTCCTCTGCTCCCCCCCTTCCTTAGATGTTGTTTTACTTAAATAAAGTTCATGCATTAGAGCTCACTTTCATGCTGAAATATGTCTCTTATAGGAGCGGCTATAAACGTCAGCATTTTCCACAGCATTAGTTTATGGGCCAAGTGAATTTTAATGGCATCGTAATCTCACTGCAATCAATTGTGGTGCAAGGGGGGAGAGCACTGGGAGTGTCCATTAAACAGAGCTTTGCATCACTTTTAATGTTCAGAGTTCTCACCAGTTTGGGAGGCAGTGAGATGGCAGGGAGGTCTCTCTCTCTCTCTCTCTCTCTCTCTCTCTCTCTCTCTCCTTTCAGATCCATTGCCCTGATTTGCAATTGGCTAAACAACCCAGTTTAAGTTTATCCTCCCAACTTTTAAAAAAGGGTTTTAAACAAATTTGTAAATGAAATAGCCTTGCCAAGTTATCACGTTTCAGAAGAAGAGCAGCGATGGATTCCTTACTACTGTGTTTTCAGCCAGGTGCCATAATCATTCCACAGTTTTCAGCCTGGAGGTTGGACCAATCAAGATTGTAGGGTGGCTACTGGCCAGATGAAGAAAGAAGGACATGGTTTCTGCACCTAAATGTTGTTGTTGTTTAGTCGTGTCCGACTCTTCGTGACCCCATCGACCAGAGCACGCCAGGCACTTCTGTCTTCCACTGCCTCCTGCACCTAAATAGTTGTGTAGAAAAGGGGATTTCAGTAGATGTAGCTTGCATGACCAACTACACCTGCTGTAGTTGGTCATGCATGACCAACTACATCTCCTCTTGTACATAACTGTTTGTCAGGGAACTGCCATCAGTGTCCGAGGGAGAGAGCAAGCTCCAAAGGGTTCCCAGAGAGCGTCCCAGGAGTGGTAGACTCTTCTGGGGAAGAGAATCAATGTAGCTCCAGTGGAGAAGGGGGGCAGATGGGGGAATCGGCAAGGCGGTCCCATGATTCCTTGCTGGGGACCAGTGGGGAGAGGAAGGGTCCTCCGCTGCCTACGCCCTCCTTGCGCAGAAGGCTTCCGCGCAGGGAGAGTAGGTGGAGACTTGGCGTCAAAGAGCTTCTTTGCTGGAAGGTTTAAGAAACGCCCGCTGACGGATTCTGCCAGCGATTGAGACAGTCACGGGCAAGTGGCTGCCCGGACAGGAAAGGTTCACTAAGGTAACCCAGCCAGAGGTTGGGACAAGCTTACGCACGAGCAACCCCTAGAACCATTACACTGTTAAAAGTGTTTTCCTTTTTTCCTGAGCACCTTAATCAAAGAACTGTTACCAGAAAAGCTAGTCACTATGGCAAGGTGCAATACTACTGCTTGGTTTTCTAACTTGCTTAAGGCTATTTGTTATGCTGTTATCTTCCAAAACTTGTTCCAGCCAGGCGGTATTAGAGTGCTGTTAGCTGGCTGTTCCTCTCATCTATGGTAACACTAAATAGAAAGTGGTGGGAATACTCTCCTTGAAAAGCTGGATAGGGTTTGAAACTGGCCACGCTAAGTGTGCTACTTGTACTAGCATGAAATGCTCAGAAGACGTCAAGAATTAATGCCCATCACTTGCAAGCTTCAAGATGCAGATATTTGTTACTGATGGACCTTTGCATTTGGGCTGATTGTCATTCGGGTTTCAACCACCCTTTCTGCAACAAATCTGAGGGAGGTGCCAAAGGGTCTAGCCATGCTGGACATGGAATATCTACCTGATATTATGGTCCTGCTGGAAAGAGAGGAAGATGATGGAGAAGAATAGGGAGCCATTCCCAATACCACCTGGGAAACTCACAGAAGATTAAGCAAAGCCCAGAAACACTAGATGGGTGCTGATAAACCTGATATTTCCTTGGCTCCTGGTTGCTCTCTGTTTAACTTTGCATTGCTAAAATTATTTTGTATCTTACTTTATGTTTGTTTATTACTGAAAATATAATAAAAAGAAATTACAAAAAAAGAGAATTATCATATTTTGAAGTTCAAGCATTCTATATAAAAAAAATTGAACATTTGCTTGATCTTCATTTTGTAATAAATTCTACTTTGTGAGTACCCTCCAAGCTCTACAGTCTCTTTATCAAATAGCAAAGGGGAAAACTGCTAGTATTTCAGCGTTAAGTCTGTGACCTTGGAAAGCTTAGATTTTCCTTCTAAAAGAAGTTCAGCATTGCTGACAAAGGATCTACCTTTGTCCCTATTCTACCTCATGTAGCCTGAAAACCCATTTTTCACCAGGAAGAAAGACCACAGATAAAACACAAAAAAAGTTATTGTGATGAATTTATACATCTGTTGAGAGTTCCCCACAATACAGCAATGTGAAAAATCTATCCCCTCATATTTCTTATTACCTAAAAGTTCAAACTACTAAAATGCCTTTTTATCCATGGAATCATAGAATTGTAGAGTTGGGTCACCCAGTCCTGCAATGCAAGAATCCCTACACATTGTCCAACCCTCAGGAATTTCTCTCCATACAACCTCAAACACATCAAAAAGACAGCAGGGCCACACATACAACCTGTACACACCATCATGCCCTGCACCAGTCCCACGCCCAGCACTGCCCATATGTCATCATCTGAATGGAAGAGGCCTACTGAAAACAAGAAGGTCATCTCCATAAACCTGAACTCTATTCCAGCTCCCCTGGGCAACCTATATGCATGTCCCCCCTACAGTTCTTTTCCCAACAGGTTGACAGCCTTGGAGAAGGAGCTGTGTTGTGTGGGGCAGTGGGGCAGGGTGAATGTCTGTGGCCCCACTGTCTCTCTCCACATGACTGGAGAGAAATCCCTCAAGAGGGCTTTTATTACTAGCTATTCTGTCAGAACTAGAGAGAGCTGTGGACACTTAATCCAGCCTACATAGACTTCAGGTCTTCAGCCTGTTCATAACAAGACAAACCTCAAATAAATAACCAAAGAACCATGAGAAGAGTGTTACCACCCAGATTGTTAATTTGACACCGGTGCTTTTGATCTGCTCTTTGAATGACAAACAAGGGGTAAATGTGCTTCCTTTTCATCTTCACTCCTACATTTTAAAGGCCCTCAATAATGTTCCCACCAACCAGATAATTTTCATTTGCAACTCTAATTAATCTGTGAATAAATATGCTTTGAGAGGAGGATAGATTTAAATGAGGGCTGTCTTTCCACCTTTAATCTACACACTCTATTCCTCTTGAGAGAAAATAGCTCTCTGCTTGTTCTGTCTTTCCTGAAGTTCGCACATTTCTCTCTCTCTCTTGTCTCTGTCTCCCTCCCTCCCTCTCCCTTTCTTATTATCATAAAATAATGGCTTTAGTAGGTGAATAAAAGGTTAGGCAAGTTTTACAAAAATGGGCGCCTATTCACCCTTGCTACCTTTAATCTACTGCATTCTCCTTCTAATGAGTGCAAATTACCTCAGCTATTTGACAGAGTCTTTATACTGTACAATACTGCCTAGCAAGCCATTCCCAGAAGAGCGTTTTTATATTATTAGTATGAGTATTATCTTTAATCTTTTGTCGTGTGAAAAATGAGGACAACATGAAGCTCGACACAAAGCAGAAAGCAGCAGAGATGAACCATGTTGGCCTCAGGATATATATATAATGGAATGATTTGCCCTCAAGGACCAATCCAGCAGAAAGTTTGACATGTAAGCCCAGCACACGCAAGTGAGGTAAACTTGAATAAATTATAAAATGGCAAGAGGGGTCAAGTTGGAAATCTGCCCTGGTTCAAAATCAGGCTATTCCTGAAGCAGTGGATTTGGGGAAACTGAAGATGAATACAATATATATAATATAAAAGTGACCCAGTTCTGTATTTGGTAATAGTGCTCTGCTTCCATGGGCTTTTTTTGTGTAAAATTTGTGTTTTGTGATGGTACTTACTGGTACAGAGTACAATCACCTTTGTTTGGTTGTTCATGAGATCCATTTTGTGCTGCCACCCACATCAGTATCAAGATATCAGAACCAGCACCTCACTTTTTTAACCGCAACAACAAAACAACAACAACAAAGCAATGTGGAAGAGTCAAGGCAAAGCAGATTCACACATGCATGTTCATCACTTGAGGATGTGGGACAGCCTTTGAAGGCGGTTCGGAAACATCAGCTGGTACAGAATTTGGCAGCCAGGTTGCTCACCAGGGCAAGCCAGTTTAAGCAGGTAGCCCCAATCCTGGCCCATCTGCATTGGCTGCCAATTAGTTTCCAGACCTAATCCAAGGTGCTGGTTTTGACCTATAAAGCCTTAAACAGCTTAGGAACACAATACCTCAAGGACCATCTCTCCCCATATGAACTGCCCGGACCTTGTGATCATCATCTGAGGTCCTTCTTCATATGCCTCCTCTGTGAGAGGTCAGAAGCGCAGCAACACCAGAATAGGCCTTTTCTGCAGTGGCTGCCCATTTGTGGAATGCTCTTCCCAGAGAGGCTAGCCTGGAGCCTTCGTTGCATATCTAGGGCCTTTTAAACTGGTGTGTGTGTGTGTGTGTGTGTGTGTGTGTCATTATTGTATGCATTTTTGCGTTTTTATATTGTAAACCACCCTGTGATCTTTGAAGGAAGGGTGGTATAGAAATTTTTATTAATGAATTAATAATTTCTCACAAAGTCCCAATCTGTGGAAGATTTAAAATGGCATCTTAAAGCCTCCTGCAGGTAAATTTGTGAGTAGTGTGGCCCACTGAGACAGTGCTCAATGCTCACTTTGCTGAGGGCTCCAGAAAACCTGGAGCTTGCCCTTTGTCTGAATATAAAAATAAGAGAGAGAGTTGTGACAATTATGCCCTCACACCGTGTCCATGGGGAACCTCTGGCCTGCAGGTTTAACTAGGCCTGCCAGACCTCTTGATTTGGCCCACACGGCCATTTTGGACAAGCTATGACCACCCAGTACATCTTAAACATCAGGCACAGGAAGTTTAAGCTGTGACTGCAAGGGAAGAATTAGGGATGGACTCCAAGGCTTAGATTCTTCCTTTGCAGCCACACCTTGAATTTGGCAGTTTTGGTACTTTTTCTGTTATCTGGCCTTTGACTGGAATTGGATCCACTTGGGAATGATCAGGAGCTCGCAAGTGGATCTAATCCATGTCAAAGGCAGGGCAACAGAAAAGGTGCCAAATTCACAAAGCGGTGAATTCAGGACGCAGTTCCAAAGGCAAAATCAGGAATGGACTCAGATACTTAAGTGTGCACTCCTCATTCTTCCTTTGCAACCATGGCTTGAGGTTTCTCATGCCTAGTGTCATATGACATTAGGTGAGCGGCAGGTGAGCAGCCCTGCCTCCCTGTCAATGTGGCCGGCAGAAGGTTGGACACCTTTGGGTGCAGCCCCAACCCTCATCTGGAAAACATTCCCTGTCCCTGTCATATACTTTATGAGCAACAAACCCAGGTACAATGGTGTCTAGGTGATACATTTATTTATCACTGCCCATATGCAACTTGTGTTCGTATTTGCATATGACACAATCCAACTTTCTCCTTTTGGCTAAATGAGGCTATATGCCAAGCCACTCCGATCATTCTTCTCTAATAACAAGTTGCTTCGGGCCCTTGCTTTATCCATTATATTATACACCTTCCATTTTCAAAATTTGCCACTTATTATTCTTTGCTCCAAGAATGTCTCATATTCAGAGCTGGCTTTGTTTCATTCTTATTATACACAACATCTATGTTCAAGGTTGCCAGTTATTTCATTATTCAGGCAGGCACTTCCCCCCCATCCTTTTATCTTTTCAAAATAGCCTCCGTTCAAGGTCTTATATTCTTTGTTCCCCCCCCCCCAAGTTTTGCCATTTCTTTTTCTTAGAAAAACATTTTCCCTTGCTTCACATTCATGTAGAATTGCCATTCAATTCTCTTCCTCAGAGCACCTATCCACAAGGAACGCAGGGCAGCCTCAACGTCCATCCTTTGCTTCTGGTATTTGAAAAGAAACAAAGCTCTTTTTTTCACCCATTTTGGAGTTGTTAGCAATTTACTGAGTTACAAAACAGATGACATACAGTCTTCCAATTAGTGAATTCTTTGTGAAGAATTTAGTCAATGTTAAGAGCAAAGCTCTGCCCGACAGCATGGAAGGTAACAAAAGGAACTGAGAATTTGGACCCCATATATAGCACTGAAAAGCCCCAATGAATGCAACAATCTTGTTGGGTGGGCAGAATATGCCACTCTAGCTTCTCAGCAGGCAGGTTACTGTTGCATACTGGAAGCTAGAGGGTGAGGCACCAGGGAGGTCAGTGCAGTGCAAATGTAGAAGCCTTCCTGCCAGTGTGTTTGCACTGTGCTGACTTCCCCACAGCCTTACCCCTCCTAGTAAGCAAAAGAATCCCACCTGCTAGGGAGACAAAGGAGTGGCTCTGCCCCACCCAGTGAGCCTCATCTGGCAACATGGCTTACTCCTAGGTAAGTGGGACTTTCAGCCTGATTGGATTTTTATATATCAATTTCTTGGCTCATGCGACCCTAACTGACATTTAAGATTTGCATGATCAGAGACCCTGCTCCTGTGCAGAGAATGATAATAGTTATAGAATACTTTCCCCAGAGATATTCAGCTGGTACCTTCCTAACTACCTTTGGGGAGCCAGGCTAAGATAATTTTATTCTCTTAAGCTTCTAATGGATAACTGACTAATCTGACTGTTTTTGTGTTCTGTGATTTTTAATATATATATTTTATAGTTGCAATGTAAATATTAATTTTTGAATTTTCTCTTCTATGTGTTAACCATCTTCCAAGCATTAAATCTTGTCTGAAGCTGTATTAATTATAGATGTAAAAAGAAGTGGTAGAGGAAATAATCTATTATGTATCTTCTCAAACAAGGCAAAACCTTTAAAATCTTGTATGGCAAATTAGATGAGTATATGCAGACACATCCCGTCCTAATTTCAAATCAGTTGAATACAGGCATAGGCAAACTCGGCCCTCTAGATGCTTTAGGACTACAACTCCCATGATCCCTAGCTAACAGGACCAGCAGTCAGGGATGATGGGAATTGTAGTCCCAAAACATCTGGAGGGCTGAGTTTGCCTATGCCTGGTCTAATATCTGCCTAACCTTTCTATATTTTGTTTATTTAGCTTTATGTTATTGGAGACATGCAGTATTTGGATCACAATAAATTTGGATAAATAGGATTTTCTATTGACAAGGGTCAATCCCATTAAATAGGATTTTCTATTGACAAGAGTTTACTGACATAGAACTACACAAGTGTCACATTAAACTCGTGTGACTAAGGGCTTCACTCTCCCCAACAGCAAAGGACTTAAATTTTGTTTGTGTGCCTCCACCTCCCTAGGAGATGGAAGACTTGGAGTGGAAAGTATAGGACACTGCAAGTCCCACCAGCTCCATCCTTGTCACCTGTATGTTCAGGAGAACATCTGCATAAAGATTGAGCTAGCAGACCACACAACAATAGAGGTGGAGACAATGTGTGTGATACCAGCCTCCCATTGATAAGTTGGTTTTATTCATGAAAAGCACCCTGGGAAACCTACTTATTCTGGCTCTGGAAGGGAGCCATATTCAACTAAGTTAGGCTCAGAGTAGACCCACTGAAATTAATTGCACCTAAGCTAGTCACGCCCATTAATTTCAATGGGTTGTATCCCATGCTGCACCAGTGGAGTTCTGCTGACACAAGGGGACTTCCATTTCCTCTCCTCTAAATATGCCCCTCCAAATCTTCTCTGGAGCATCCCACAACCTCCCACACCTGATTTTGAAGATGTGCAAGGGGCTGGGGAGGACAGGAAAGGAAGTTCTGTTGCACACATGGATGTCTATTGTGCCAGCGGAGCTGCAGTGTTGGTTATGGCACAAGGGATCTGCTCTGAGTAGGACTAGTGTTGTGTTTGAATGCTCCACTTTTTAACTTCCTGTTAAAACATCCCTGCATGTAGAATATTAGATGTGAGGGAGAAGGGCTCTAGGCTAAGCTTTTGCCTCTGACAGGTTAGTTTTCTATGTTCAGGGATCTTTTGGGAGAGGGCAGCGTGCTGCCTTTGCATTGTGGGGGCCTCATCTACAAGTGGTGCCTATGGTTCTCTACTGCTTGTGAGAACTTTGGCCTTTGGATATCAAATAGGTGAAGCAGCTAATGAGGATTCTGTTGCAAATAGTGAAATCTTGTTGAAACATCACAGAAAATCATACCAATTTTCAGCGTAAGCCTAGCATAAGCCCTATGGTAGTAAGGGCAAAAAATGACACAAAATTCACAATTGTGCTCTGTATATATCTCTACCCATACATTGTTTTATATGACCAAGAAGAGAATATAGCCAATAACTCTTTCAGGCTGAGACGGCATGTTAGAACCTTGTTCTTTGTTTGAATTTAAGTCCAATATTGTGGAGATTATGCCTCATCCACTTGTTTATGATGGCCCTCATTGCTCTTGCACCCGAATTGGAGTGCTGCCACAGGGAATGTGGCTTGTTTTATTTTTAATCTTTTCTTCCTTTCTCCACCCCCCCCACCCCTTTTAATTTCTGTTTGCCAGGTTTGGTCGTAGCACAAGGACATAGGGAAAGACATTCTTTCAATTCTTTGGGCATTGTGGCCGACTGAAATGGAAAGCAAGACAAAGCCGCAGAAGAAAAGCTTATTATGGGCAGCCTAGTTGGAAGAAAATGAATCACCTAAGCAGATAGATTTCAATGATCTCGGGCAAGCTATGTTCTTTCTTCTGCATCTAATTGTTCAAGAAAATGTTTAGCTACTGCATAATGTGATCCATAATGGAAGTTATATGAAATAACTAAAAAACGTTTATTCAAGGGTCTGCTTCTGAAAGTATAGCCATAATGCACTTCTTCCAGGGGTTTAATAGAATTTCCTCTGATGGAAATTGGATGGATAATAAATTCTCCTAACATGCATTTTAAAAAAAATGAAATGTATGTTACCTAGAAGGGTTCCCTACTCATTCAGCAGAGGCACAGCTGTAGAGTAAGCAGAAATAGGAAGAAGCTAGCAATTTTTAACCTAGGCTCCTGGTTAGATTTCTTCCCATAATTTTCAATGTATTATTCGTTATGCTAGTTTTGCTAAAATGCAAATCATGTCACTAGGATCCAGAAATAATACACTGTGGTCTAGACTCAACTAACAGATACTGTCCATGACTTAACTGCACCACTGTCAATCCTATCATTGGTGTAATGGCAAATTCTATGCATGGAATAAGCAGATTATCACTGATGATATCAAAGTCATCCTTGTGTCAAACTTATAACCATCTATAAAAGATCAAAACATAAGCATTATGCTCTGCTATTACAAATGCTTTAAGTAGTGGGAACTAGAGTACTTAAGCATTGTAATCTATATAATAGTCAACAGAAATCAACAATAACACTCGTTTTGATATGCAGGTTTGCTTGCATTTTGTGTGTGTGTGAAAAACTATTCATAGTAAAATAAAGGCTGGTTGTGAAAATATATTTTAATGACAAAAGGAAAGAAAGAATATAAAGCAAGTGCACTCTGCAGTGCTTTTCTGTCCTATTACCTCTAGGGACGTGGGTAGCGCTGTGGGTAGGGCTTGCCGATCGCATGGTCGGCGGTTCGAATCCCCGTGGCGGGGTGAGCTCCCATCTTTCGGTCCCAGCTCCTGCCTACCTAGCAGTTCGAAAGCACCCTTAAGTGCAAGTAGATAAATAGGTACCGCTTTATAGCGGGAAGGTAAACGGCGTTTCCGTGTGCTGTGCTGGTGCTGGCTCACCAGTGCAGCTTCGTCACGCTGGCCACGTGACCCGGAAGTGTCTCCGGACAGCGCTGGCCCCCAGCCTCTTAAGTGAGATGGGTGCACAACCCCAGAGTCAGACACAACTGGCCCATACGGGCAGGGGTACCTTTACCTTTACCTTTTACCTCTATGTTATGTGCTCTCCATTCATAAGTGCAGTACCAGTGGAGCCAAGGAAGGAAGGAGTGTGATTGTGGAGGTAGAGAAGGCAAATCAGTAGCCCTGTTCAGTTCACAATTTAATCCTCTCTTATAGGTGTTTTGCAAAGGAGAAGGCTCCCTGAAAGAATGTTACACATCACTGCATGGTGTGTCATTGGACCTAAGATGGATGCTCCAGGGACACCATCCCTGACTGCTGCATCACAATAAGAATGCCTATGTAGACATCTGTGATATTTGTTATCTCGTGTTACACTGAAGGAACAAGGAACCTGTGACACTCCAGATGGACTCCAACTCCTATTAGCTCCCACCAGTGTGGTCCAACAACATATGGAGGGCCACAGGTTCCACACCCAACTGAGTTTAGGAATGGATGGATTCCTATCTCTGGGGCACATATATGTTTCCTAAGCACCACTTTATGGAGTGTTTCTGCTCTGACTATTTTTCAATTCAGTTCTCCCTACAAGTTTTATGGGGTAATTGCTATGCACGTTATCAAGGGCAGGTGATTAAACTTGCCCTTTAGAAGCACTTTAGAATAAAGTCCTGTTGACCTAGTCACATAAGACAAATAGTTGGCTTGATGTCTGAGGGGCAGAGAGACCCCACCAGTGCTGACTTGCATATACATAGTTAATTAAATAAGTGCAAATTTGAAGCCAGATGAGGCGAGCTAATAGAAAGCAAGGGGAAAAGACAAAGAGAGAAACAATAAAAATGTCAATTTAATGTCTGCCATGTAGAATCTGCACAGCTCCTTAGTTGATCAATCTCCATTAATTTTCAGTAACCAGGTACTTGCACATTTGTTCCCACTTGTAGCATTGATCAATGTTTCTCCATCCCTGGGTGCTGTTTACATGAGCCTTTTTTTTTCCCTTTTGCATTGTGAACATACGCAACGCATGCTCACCAAAGCAGGCCTCTGCTTGCCATTCAATGGTGCTCTTTTTGTAGGAACTATAGAAACCATTTGAAGGCAAAGTGGTGATTATGGCCTTTGTTTTCCCCCATCTTGTTTCCCTGGAACCTTGGCTTGGCCATTCACTGTCAGCTTCTCCTCAGGTTGCTTCCTCCATTATCTCTTCCCCCGCCTCCCTTCAGAAGGTCAGTTAGAAATGAAGCTTCTATTATCTGCAATCTGCCACCAGCTCTAAGCTGGATCCCCTTCTATGCACTGAGGCCTAGTCAAGCATGAAGGAAAATAATTTTGCCCAATCTCTTTGCTCTAACGCACACCGTCCTTCTTGCTATCTTCCCCACAACTCCCCACCAATCTAAAGGGGGAAAGGCCCATTCCACAATGAAAGCACAACAAGATAAAAATCTGTTAGGTGCTGCTCTAAATGTGATTCCAGCTTTCAATACACCCCCTTTCAAATATCACCATAACCACTGTTTATCCTATTTCTGGGTGTGTGTGTTTTTAAGACTCAAACCTGTTAGTTGATGATTACCCATGTTCAATATAATTGCAATGGGTATAGGAAAGAGGACTTGATTAATTTCTCCCCATGCATTATGCATTGCTTTACTACTCCCCCTTTCTCTGAAGCTTTATTATGTATATTTCTTGAATATTGTCACCTGTCCTCTCATTTCTGGGAAAGCTTTCTCCAATAAGTATCTGTTTTAAAAAAAAACTTGATCCTTAATCCGCTGTGAGCACATGAGGGCTTGTTTGTACCAGGAAATAAATGTTCAGAAGATGGGAGAACAAGTATCTATATATTATGAAATGAATATAGTGGTGGCAGCATTTTTTGAACTAGACCAAACTAAGTTGCATTGCCTGCACACTGGAAAAAAAACAGAAACAGAGCTTGGGAAGTTCATTTTTAAAAGGAAGTGGTTTCACTTTCAACAACCCCCCCAAAAAGGATCTAATTCCAGTTCATGTTTTGTCCCTTTACAAAATGAGCTAGTTTGGTTCACCTTCCATTCCCAGTTCAAGTTAATCTAAATGAGCCTCAGAAGAAAACAAAAAAACCTGTCAACATTCAGAATGTTACAATCTTCAGTGTTAAAGTATAAAACACACTGAAGAAAACATAAAAATCCACACATGTGAAGTGTTTGATTCATTTACTCCAACAATTATGATCTTTAAGCTAAAGAACAAAAAAAATGGGGGGAAATGAACTAGAAATCATTAAAAGTTCTACCCAAAATCAAACCTGATTCATCTTCAAGGCACCTGGCAATTATAGGAAGCATACCTCAGATATTTCTGAACTACTTCAGTGAATTTAGTTAAACCAAACAAGTTCACTCCAAGCACTGAACAGAAGTGAGAAAAAGAATTGCTGTTTAAGTGAAGAGTTGTACTGTAATATGATACCCTTTGGGCTTTTTAACACTCCAGAATTAATACGGAAATACTGTTGACGTGCTGCTCAACAGTGAATGAACTATCTCAGAAGGTGGGGGACTCTCCTTCAATGGAGGTTTTTAAACAGAGTTGGGGTGGCCATCTTTAGCTGTAAACTCCTGCATTGCAGGGAGTAGGATTAGTTTACCCTCAGGATCCCTTCCAACTCTACAATTCTTTGATTCTATGGGATGAAATACCAAAGCTGGAAGGCAAAGGCAGTGATCTACTCCGCACTCTTTCCAGCAGAGCTTCCAAAGTGAAGAAGCAACTGAGTCTTCATTTTTAGAATGATACACTGTCTCATGACCTCTTTTAAACAGTTGTAGCACAACAAATATATATATATGGGGGGAGCAGAGAAGGAGCAAATAATTTTCTACATGGTTAAGTTGTGCCCCTCATGTTAAGATCTCGAGGGTGGGGGGCGGATAACAGCATATCTCAGGCATGTCCAAAGTCCAGTATATGTATATGAACATGCCCAGAAGATACGCATAAAATCTGTATTGAATGAGTTCCATCTTCAGCATTTATGAACAGAATTAGAACAGATATCATTTAATCTATGTAGGGTAAGATGCCACTGATTCTCGGGGGGGTTGAATTCTATTCTAAAGTGGTACCGATCAGTCTTATTGGCACTTTATTAATCACACATGACCATGCCTTCTCTGAAATATGTTGGCTAAGATCTATGCCCCATTTCTTTTTAAAAGCCAAGGGTGGATTATTTTGCTTATTTAGTCAGGCAGTTTCATACTGCCCAATCAACCATGCCCTCTGCGTGGTTTACAATAAAAATCAAGAAAATACAAATACCATCAACAGTACTAAAAACAATTGATGTATAAGAACAATGCCAGCATAAAATTCTCCAATAAAGCAGCTTAAAACCATTAAGCAGCATTTTCAAAGCAAGATAAAATCATTCTGAGAACTAAATGCAGGAGAAGCCAACATGATGCCCTCCAGATATTGAACTACAACAGCCATTATCTCTGACCACTACCCATATTGGCTAGGACTGATGGGATTTGGAGTCCAATAACATCTGGAGGGCATCAACATGTTAGCTATCCCTAACTTAAAATCATGGAATTTAAGAAGCCCAGAAGAGGAGGAAATAAATCTTCACCTGGGCTCTTTCGCATTGGTGCCAGGGAGAACGTTCCATAACTGGTGGTGTGTGTGACCATAAAAAAGGCTCTCTTCTAAGTAGCCAACCATCTCACCTCCTTTCATGGGGGAACCTGGAGAAGTGCTTCTGGTGGAGATGTCAAAATCCAGGAACGATTCAACAGGAGGATGTACACTTTACTAACACATAGTTTGTATTTTGATAATTATTGTGTATGTACTGCCTTTATTTTAGTCTGTAAACTGCAGGATGGCTACCTTCACGTGCCACTTGGCCACAAAGCTCACTGGATCACTTTGCGCCAGTTACTGTCTCTCAGCATTGCCTTCCTCACCGGGCTGTTGTAAGGAAAGAGTATGAGGGGGTCATGTGCACTGTCTGAACCACTCTGAGGAAGATCAGGATTAAAATAGAGTAAATAAAGTAAAATATTTAACCCCTAACTAAAGAAGGCTGGGGACACTTTGTCCATTGTGTTCTCCACACTGTCTCTGCATAGGATACTTTATATATACTGTAATGTAAAAAGAGATGGTGTAGCCAATGGTATCAAATAGTATGGGAAACAGCCTTATTAGCAAAACTAACCAAGAAACTGAAACTGACACGGGGACAAATAGAAGAAGACGCCTTCACCCTGGTATATTTACCCTTTATCACATGCACAAACCAACAAGACAACAACAAGAATCCGCCAACAGCGTACAAATCAATCTGGCTACCCTGATCCAAAAATACACACTCACACACCCCACTCACACATAAAAACAAATTTCACTACAGCCAATCAAAGACAACCAGCCACACCCTAGGCCACCCCAACCTATCTCACTACCAAAGAAATACAACAAGCAAATAGTAAAGAGAACCCACACAAGTGACGCTGACACAAAACCCCACACATACACTAAGTAGAAGAATAGAAGCATTGCCAACCAACCCCAACCCCACTCACCATTCCCCCCTCCACCTCATTCCCCTGTTTCTTCCTAAACTAGCATTGTGCGTAACACTAACATCTCACAACAAATGACATTGATCTGTAGAAAACACAACTTGAAAAAGGAGACAATGAACATTTTTTGTAAACTAAGAAATATTTAATTAAAAATATACACTGGGAAAAATAAAAAAGAGATGATGTACGTGCTTTTTAAAAGAAGGCATGGTGGTGATGGTGCTGATGATGATGTTGTGAGGTAGTGGGCAGAGAGAAAGTTGTTATTGTTGTTGTTACTCCCATCAACTTGTATACAGTGGTACCTCGGGTTACATACGCTTCAGGTTACACACACTTCAGGTTACAGACTCCGCTAACACCGAAATAGTACCTCAGGTTAAGAACTTTGCTTCAGGATGAGAACAGAAATTGTGCTCCAGAGGCGCGGTGGCAGCAGTAGGCCCCATTAGCTAAAGTGGTGCTTCAGGTTAAGAACAGTTTCAGGTTAAGAACAGACCTCCAGAACGAATTATGTACTTAACCCGAGGTACCACTATACCACTTAACTTCATGGTCTCTAAGTTGGACGTGGACCAGTGAGTCCTAGGTTCAGATTCCATCTCACCTATGGCGTTCATAGTATTTTCCTGGGCAAAGCACCATCTCTTAGCCTGCAGCTCTCTTCTAACACCGCAGTCCTTACGCCAGCCCATTTATTGCCAAGTGTTCAAGGGAGCCTGTTGACCTTGCATCACAGCCAGGTATTATTTAAGCTCTTCTGAAGGAGGAGAGCTCTATAAAGCTAGAAGGAGATTATAATATTCCAGAGGGAGCGTCTGTGCATAAAATGAAAATAAACCTAACGGAAGGATTACAAAACCAAACATGGAACATTACATGAAGCAATAATTACCTCCTATTATTTCTCCGCACTCACCAAAACAGCTATTTAGACAAACAAAGGAGCAAAGAAAGGAAGAAACCAGCATTGAAAGTTGTTTTATCTCAATTAATCCAGGCTTCTTTGATAAGTCTGTAATAGGATCAAAAAATTGGCATCAAAAAAGGGCAGAATGTCTGTGGAAAAACCTTTCTGCATAAAGGGTTTGGGTGTTTTGCTTTTTTGCATAGGTCTCCAAGATGATGGCTTGGCTACCTATCAAGTGATATCTTACCTTGGTTACAAATATGGGGGGGGGGGGAGAAGAAGAAGAAGAAGAAGAAGAAGAAGAAGAAGAAGAAGAAGAAGAAGAAGAAGAAGAAGAAGAAGAAGAAGATACAGTACTATTGCAGAGAGCTAACTTAATGGATACTCAAAATACTCATGGTGTTATGGCTACAAAATTTGGACACACAAGCCTTTTTGCAGGTCTGAGGGCACAGACTGACTGCTTACTGCCATTTAAGCCATTCCAGGAGCCATTTTCGGCTAAAAAGCAGGGTGCAAATACTAAAGAAATAAATAAACAGTGGGAAAGAAATATTAGTGGAAGTATCTTTATATGAACCTTTCGGAGCATTGAGGTCTGCAGCCATTGGTGTGGCTTGCTCACAATTATTTCTTTTTTACAATGGAGTGGTGGTACTCATTACAGGACCCTCGCAGTGGTGGCACCAGGAGTTATTAAATACCCTCCCCAGAGAATCATGTTTTGCCACCGCTCTGCAGCTTTATTTTAATATCCCCATAGCTTAGTCATTTGCTGCTTCATACTCGTTATTTGGCATGAATGACACTTTCAATATATTTCTTCTGATAACTAAATCTTCCTAGCTATGGAAAGGTGTATCATTGTGGTGATATACACATACAACCAGCAATTTATGGCTGTGCAGAAGGGACTCCTAAGGCCACAATTAACTGAAGCATCACAATGCTCTCTGTATAGGATTCTCCTTAAAACAATTTGAAAACTACAGTTGATACAAAATGCAGCAGCCAGGTTGCTAGTTAGAGGCAAAGTGATCAGCTCATATGACAACTTCCTTACACCGATTGCACTGATTACCATTTAATTCTGAGCTCAATTTAGTGTCTTGGTAATAATTAGGGGTAGTTCAAGACATTTTTCTGCCTGAGGCAAAGGACAAGATGGCGCCCTCCCACAAGGGCCAATTGAACTAGTAGTTGAATCTTACTACAATAGTAGTGAAAGGACAGGGTTTTCCACTGCACTTGAAGGCAGCAGACTAGGGTACAAAGTACAGGGCAGACCACATGGCATTCACAGCTCTGGCCACTTCCCCCACCTCAGCATCTGCTGCCTGAGGCAACTGCCTCACTCTGCCTCATCTTAGGGCCGGCCCTGGTAAGGGCCAAGGGACTACCATCTGTTAAGGGTACTGAGAGTTGTTAGGAGACCCATATTCTCCTCACAGAGTTACAATCTGCAGAGATCAATGAGAAAAGGGGTGGATTGTTAAACTGAGCATTAGGGGTATAGGGGTCTTTGGGTCTTCTAACAACTCCCAGCTCCTAACAACTCAAGCACTGTGAACCTGGCTGTTAGAAAATTGGCAACCAGTGCATCTCGCTCAGCAATGGAGTAACATGCTGCCAATAGTCTGCACCTATGAGCTAAGCTGTCTGGCTGCTGTGTGTTGAACTAGTTGAAGCTTCCACACCAGACACAAGGGCAGCCCCATATAAAGCACATTACAGTACTAAAGTACTGAGGTTATGGGCCACAGTGGTCAGACTGTTGCTGTCCAGTAACAGTCACAGCTTGCATACCAGCCAGAGCTGGTAAAAAAAAATACTCCTGGCCACAGTGATCACTTGGACCTCTAGTGACATAAATGGAGCTAGGAGCACCCCCAAATTGCTTGTATGCTCCTTCATTCTGGTATCGAATCAGGAGCTGGGATAGCTTTTGTAATTCTGGGACTGTCTCTGGAAAACTGGGACACTTGGAGGGTGTGAGGCCTGTATTGAGGAGGGGGTGGCAGGCAGGCACACTTGCCCTGGGCCTCAGAGGGCTAAGCCAGCCAGGGGACTTTGCCAGGAACTGGCTGCTTTTTTGTTTGAGTTTATAACTTTATTAGGTGCCAAATGCAGAGGCAGGAAGGGTCATGACCAGCCCATGTGACCCTGCAGACTCCCTCACATGTATGGGGAGGGTCATCTGAATCCTCTGTTGTACTGCAGAGTGTTTTCTGCAGTATTTGCTTCTATACAGTGTATACTAATCAAGTGTCCCTGTTGCTCTCAATATAGCACACTAACTGTAGTGCAGTAGTGTTGTTGTATGTTTATAGTTGGCGGGTGGTGGTGTGGAGTCGAACCTCTCTTTCTTTTTCCAATAGCTGGTTGAGTTGTTCCCAAGAATGTATTCCCTGTGGAGATCTCACAGTTATATGCCAGTGACTCTTCCTATTCTTAGCAATAATATGAATTGAAATGAAATATCGGCAGCCCATCTTATCCGGCATATCTGTATTTCAGATCTGTATTTTTGAAAAGAATATTGAAAAACATAATACCAAGCCTTCGGTAACCTGCTCCACTTTATTATACAGACCGCACGAGTTTTCCATTTTTTATTGAATTGGCCACTCAGTCATACTAAACATGGCAGGAAAATAAAGAAAATAAAATGAACCAATAAATAAAGTCAGAGTGCCCAGGGCTTTCGTACACTGAAGCTCAGTGGAGTGATCTTCAAAGTTTATCAGAGAGCAGATTAAAATAACACTGTGCAATGAGACAGAAAATAAGATGTTAAAGCAAGCACACTATGGACATTCAGAGCAAAGCCCAGCCTGTTCTCGTGTGAGGAGACTAGGGTCCACCCAACAGCACACCTTTTCCCTAAGATAGTAATAACCTATCTACAAGTGACTTGTTATGTTCCCCTAAATGGTCAGCTGGGTCCTGTGGCCAGGTATAAATACAAACTAAATAACGAAATCACCTCAGAGAGGTAGATGAGTCTGTTGCCTTCAGCTCTCACCAGAAGGCTGTTTAGTATGTTGCAAAAGTGGAAGAGTTTAGCTTGCCGTGACATCTTATTTTCTGTTCTACTGCACAGTGTTATTTTAACAAGGACACTGTGCTCTCTGATAAACCTAAAGGGACCTAATACTTACTAATATCTTGCATTTAAATGTGTGTGTGGGTTGAAGAGAAGCAGAGAGGGGAAGGTGCAGTTGCTTGTTGCTAAACTAACTTTGACTCCTAAGGACTTCAATTTGCAGTTTGTGCTCTTCTTTGATGTTTAAGAACCAGGGACAGCTCCAGGATTAGGGAATGGAAAGGGAGAAAGAGAAAGCCTTGGCAAAGGGCCATTCTGTGTGTCCCTCCTGTGCCGTTGGTTCATGGGGGTTTGACCAGGAGGAACTTACTTTGTCAAGACTCTTGAGCATGCTACCTGACACCAAGTGACTTCCGTTGCCATCTTTGTTTCCCCCATGAATCAATTCCAATTCCAATTAAACTTTTTATTGCACTAGCCATAGGCCATGGCATCATTCAGAAGGGGGGATAAAAGAAACCAACAATAACCATAAAAATCATCTGGCACAGACATACAATAAAACCACGGTAAAGGGACCCCTGACCTTTAGGTCCAGTCGTGGCCGACTCTGGGGTTGCGGCACTCATCTCACTTTATTGGCCGAGGGAGCCGGCATACAGTTTCCGGGTCATGTTGCCAGCATGACTAAGCCATGGTGAACCAGAGCAGTGCATGGAAACGCTGTTTACCTTCCCACCAGAGCAGTGCCTATTTATCTACTTGCACTTTGACATGCTTTTGAACTGCTAGGCTGGCAGGAGCAGGGATCGAGCAACGGGAGCTCACCCCATCACGGGGATTCGAACCGCTGACCTTCTGATTGGCAAGTCCTAGGCTCTGTGGTTTAACCCACAGCGCCACCTGCGTCCCTCAGAACCACTGTCACAGCTACTAAAATTATTTGTTGTATTAAATAAAATAGAATAGCAGAAGACTCTCACGTAAGATGTGCCAAATTAAATATCCGAATCCCCTTTGCAGTTGACCACTATTTTGTCTAGTTCCTTCCTCCTGATCTTCCTAGCTGTCAGCGCATAGAGTGCTACTTTATAAGTCGTCGGTGTCACTCAGCAGCCATTTCACCCTTTCCACCCTATTCAAACGTGTTCCATTCGTAATCAGGGGTTTTATAAATCAGTCTCTTGGGTCTATATATAACAGGCACTGCAATAAATAATGGCACAGGTCCTCGACGCAGGGTTGTCCACACAGACAGTGTCTTTCTTCATAATGTACTTTGCGGTACCCTCCATCCAACACCGCCGAGGGCATCGATTGGAATCATAGTTCTGTAAAAGCGATTCTTAGTACGGCAAGTGGGAGCTTTGTCAGGTATCTGGCTCGAGCATGCTCCGTTTTGATAAGTGGGAACCATGGTGAGCTCTTGGTAGAAGCAATCATGGTTTGATCCCTTTCTGCATCGGACCTAAAGAGACAGTCTCTTAAGTGCCTCTTATCCATCTTCATGGGCACCTGAAGATCTTGTAATTGCCATGAATCAATGAGTTATTCCAGAACACTGACTAAAAAAATGGCTACCATCACAAAAACACAGTGGACCTCATTGGTGACCACCATGTTTTTTTGTGGCAGCAGTCATTTTACTTACCTATTGATTGATTTAGCCACAATGTCTACAGAACGACTTGACTTGCAGTGCATTGGGGAGCAATGAAGGTTTTGGTCAGAAGCTGCTTGGTGCAAAGTACTGAAAAAAATGTGTTTTGGTTTTTTTTAAAGATCCCAATCCAAAAGATCATTTGTGGCTTATAGGCGAGGCAGAGCCTGTAGAAGAGTGGGCAAGCATAGGGTTGATCTTAAAAGTGATGGCTGGCATATGTGGCCAAGGGCCAGTCGGGGAGCAGATTCTATGTTGCATTTGTTTTGGCCTTTAGATCAGGCATATCCAACGTGGTGCCCTCTATATGCTGTTGGGCTACATCTCCCATCAACTCTGACCATTGGACATGCTGGCTGGGGCTGGTGGGAACTGAATTCCAACAGCATCTGAAGGGCACCAGATTTGCTACCCCTATCTTAAGCAATAACTGTGGTAAGATCTAATGGACAGCCTGAGTGCAAAAAAAAAAAAAAGCACCCACCCTCTTTCATAATATTTTTATTTAATTTCATGGTACAGAAGATAAATTTGAGAAAACAATTATTACAACAGTAAACAACAAATAACTTGTCCTGATAAAATTGCAAACTATTATCCTGCCATGGACCTCTTTTACAATGCTTGGGTTTCTGTCATGTGAAGCAAAGGTGTGTTGTTCACTGGGTCATACAGAGATGCGACAAGAAGATTTCACACCAGTCTACAGTCATCTCATCCTGCAGTTCTGTCTGACCACACATTCTGCCAAGAATGTTTGCTTCCCATTTTCCAGCTCATTCTGGAAAAACTTCCATTTTCCACTTTGAAATGCTTATGCAAAGGAGTATGTTGAAATGTTGGTGGTGATTTGGAAGCCGAATGCAACAGTTTGGCATGTCAAAATGCAAGAGGGTTTGTCTGTCAGTAAAAATACCTTCAACCCTCTGTTGTGGATGGTTTACAAAGGACAGGTAGACTATCAGAAGCAACCCTGAGGGGGATCTATGCTTTGTCACATGGTTTCACTCTGCGCCTCTGTAAGATGAATCTATCTGTAGGAGAAAGGAAGGAGTTGGTCTCCCCAGGTTCACTCCAATACAGCACGCCTGTGGAACTTCTTCACCCATCACCTTAGTGGGGAATACGGGATGCTATTGCATTTATTATAATAACCCTACAGGAAACATGTTTGTGTGTTTTTTCCTCAAAAGCTAAATGCTAGCCAGTCACAGACTGATAGTATGTGGCAATCTCTTTAAGTGTCCATCAAAGGAAAAAAATTAATATTAATGACAAATCAAATACCATCAGTGAGAATCACTCTGGTGTGACAAGCTCAATTTCTAGCCTATGGTGTCTTCCAGTTCAACATATTAAAATTGGGCTGACCTTCCTAACCCTATCTGTGAGATCTGCCTGGTGGGATGAATAATAGAAAAGCATTAGGGTCACCAGATTTTAGGGGTCACCAATCCAGTGTGACTAGCAGCTTTTAAGAGGGGCATTGGTTCCTGTATGCACTGTGCTGATTCACTGGATCCCATCACAAATCTTGAGCTATTTCTAAACCTCAATTTCCCCGAAGGATAACCCAAAGGATAGCCAAGGTGCAGGCCTTCTTTGACTTGTCCAAGGAGAACTGCCCTATTTACCTCTCCCGTGAGCAGTCCTTCACATGATCAAAAATCCCATGGTGATTCTACGGTATTGTGATGCACACACCAAGTTACACAACACCTTTGAGCAAGACAAAATGTTGGCTTTCCCTTTCACAAATTCCTAGGCGATAAGATGCTTCTGTGTGACACTTTTCTCACTCATTCCTAATTCCCTAATCATATGATTCTTAATGGCACCCAGTCTAATAATAATAATAATAATAATAATAATAATAATAATAATAATATAATACTTTGGAGAAGTCACATAGAGCATCTCTGTAACAGCTTCAGGGTAGCTAATTTATGGATGACAGCCATGATTTTCCATTAACATCACAATCCTGTTCACTTTTATTCAGGAGCAGAGCCATCTTTCCCATTGGGTTTACTGACGCATTGCGCCAGGGCGCCAGCCTCTCAGAGGCGCCCCAGTGAGTGGGGGAACTGCGCGGCTTTGCCGGCCACCTCCCCTTTCCCTCCTGCATGCCTGCCAGCTGCACCAACCATATGGCTGGTGGGCATGCAGCTTCCTTCCCAAGCCCCCACAGGAGGAGAACAATCCCCGCAGAGGCTTGAGAAAAGGTCAACAACTCTGGGGGAAAGGGGGTGGGGCGCCGGAGGAATCTTTGCACCATGGCACCGGATATGCTTAAGACGGCCCTGTTCGGGAGGAAAACCCTTTTTGTATAGTGGGGTTTACTCCATAGTATCTGTGCATAGGATTGCAGACTTAAGAAGCTACCAGGAAATGACCTTGATCATTTTTGGTCCATGAACTACATACTAGAGGAGTCACCAATGCTTACCAATTCTCTAATGACTAGTGAACCAGTTTGCAAACACAGTATCTTAAAGGTTATAGTCCCTTGCTGCTTTGGGTATAAAAATTATTGAACATAATTTTTCAGTGGCTTTTCTACGTGATTCACATCTGAAGTCTATTCCTTTGAATAAAATCTTCTCAGGGTTCCCTTATCCCTTATTTGAAGCTCCATTTCAAAGCAACAAGAGTTTTGCTGGCGTCCATATCTAGTGGGATGAAAAGCAGTTCAAAGTCATTTCCCCGTCTTTCCTCCGCCACCCCCCTTACGCAACTGGCAGAATCATGTATCATAATAGCACAGCACTAGATTTAAACTGGCCTCTGAGCTGTAGCAAAGTCAGGGCACAATCCACCCAACGTTAAGCACTTTTCAGTTTCATGGGTTTCCGTGGGACTTAAAAGCTCTTCAACTTTGGCTCTGTATTTCTTGTTGTAGGCAAAGCCCTAGGCTGTGGCACTTATTTTATTGAGAGCATGTACTGCTAGTGAAAGGCAGCAGTATCTTCATTATGGTAACTGCTGAGGGACCTTACCGAGCATGTTAGGCAAGGAATCCAAATTGCTATTGCGTGTTAAACAGGTAGCGTATGTTCCCCTTGTTGCAAATAACCGTCTAAAATGTGGTTATATTCCTGTTTTGAGCAGCTGAAAGGTACCCATGTTTCAATGCTTTAGTAAATCTTATGTTCTGTTTTTAAATATAGTTATCAGGATGCATTGTTTGTTCCTATAACTAATGCATTCTTTGTTGCATTAGATGGAGCAACACTTTGTTACTCCATCCTACATTGTACCTCAAACATATGTACATACCCACTGAGTTCAGACCCTTTAAGTGCCCCTATTTTCCAGGGACAGTCCCAGATTTACGGAAGCAGTTTCGGTTTCTGATTTGATCTCAGAATGGCCCACGTTTCCTTAGGACATCCTTATTTTCATCAGAGAACTATTGAAGGGTTATGCAACCCCTGAGCCAAGGAGATAAGTAACCATACAACCTTTAGAAGACATCTGGAGGCAGCCCAGTATAGGGAAGTTTTTTAATGTTTAATGTTTTATTATGTTTTTATATATGTTGGAAGCCACCCGGAGTGGCTGGGGAAACCCGGTCAAATGGGTTGAATAATAATAATAATAATAATAATAATAATAATAATAATAATGAACAGGACTCCCAGTTTTCATTGCAGAAATGTTGGAGGGTGTGTGAGTCTGTTGCATGCATTTGATGAAGCAGCGTATTGCCGAAGAAAGCTCAACCCACAGTAATCTTCATTTGATTATTTCAGGGCATGTTTTCTCTAGACCTGGCATTCGCTCCCAACATACTGGGGTGTTGGATACTGGCCCACACACCCTGGCAAGGCCCTACGAGATTCAGGCTATGACTGGCCAACCAGTCTCTGTTATGACATATGCCCCCTGGCTTCTGCCACTGCTCAGTCTCATGAGCAAAAGTCTCATGAGCAAGCCAGCTTTCCTAGCAGTGGGACTCTGATGGACCAGGAGCTGCTCAGTGCCTCAGTTCCCCAGGTGACACTCTAGTCCCTGTCAAGGGGAAGGGAAGGGCTGATCGTCACCCCATTCCTTCATACTCACCAGTGACAGGGCTCCTCAGCCCATTGTAGCCCTAGCACCACCACACCAGGGTAAGTCTGTTTGTACATGTGGGGAGAGGGAGGCTGGTGGTTGTAGTAGTGTCATCACCAATGGGAGACCTAAATGGTTGGTGGGGGGGCTATAGGGTCAGCCTGCTTAGGAGCCTTTTCTCACCCTCTCCTCCTCACCCCATCCACTGACTGAAGATATAGCAAGACTCAGTCAGACCAAAATCTGACTATCTAGACTAGTATCCCCAAGCAGATGCCTCCAGGCACCCCACAAACACCAGCATCATCAAGCCACAATGGGCAACCTTACAGATCAGGGCCAATTCAGTGAGTCTGGCGCCCTCATTGTGGAATTACCTCCCAAAAACAGTTTGTAAGGCCCATTCTGTCTTGAGTGTCAGAAAAAAAATGGTGAAACATCAGCATAATGGTTGTTGTTGTATAACAGAGCCCTTCAGCTGTAATTTTGACCTCAATTGTAACTTTGCTTGTTTTTTTAAGCTATTCATCTCTGTTGATCAATGTCACTCTGTGTTCCCTTTTTAGTGTTTTGTGCCGTTTAATAATAATCGAAGGAAATAATGACAACAGTTTTTAATGACTTCAGGCTCTCCAGAGAAGGGTTTTGTTCAGCCATGTAACAGGGTTAAAGTTTCCAAATTAAACAAATAAATACAGCTTTTCAAGTCTGACGATTTGCTCTTAATGCAGGACTTCTGGGGCTCACAATGAACAACAGGGTTCAAAGAAGACGTGTTTGAGAGTTAAGGTCAGCGCAGTACTCAGCTCAGTGATAGATGTGGCAGGGTTTTGTTTTGTTTTTTCCCTTCTGGACTTCCACAATTCCTTATCAACACTGGTATGTTCCTGCCAGATTTCACCACCAGCTCCCATGTTTACAAAGAGAACACAAGTAAAATGCGTACAGTTCTATACATCTCTTTGTGTGGGGAACAGGGACTCATTTAAAAATTATGATTTCACTATATGATTGGGATCTGCAAGAAAATGTTGTAGCATGGAATGATGGTGTTCAGTGTTCCTGCCAGCTAGACAACCATGCCCTTTTCCAGGATACACCATTCCATTCTCTCCAACTCATCCCAACCCATTCCAGGAGTCATTCAGTATTCATGGAGCAGAGGGACCATCAGAAATAGAGGGAATGTTTGTGTTCCCTGGATTTTAGCAATGTTACAAAGCTGTGATTGAGCTAATCTTCTCCCTGTATTCCTGTACACCCAGTGAATGAGCTAATCTTCTATTCTGTTTCTGCACACCTTGCACTGGAGGTAAACTGAAAGCTGTAAAGCAAGAGCCAGGATGCAGCATGTCATCCATTTTAGCACAATCTGGGCTGGGCTGAAAGTGAAAAAGCTCTTGTGATGTCATGATTACATTTGCCAGCCTTTCATGCCCCTCAGGAAGAAGGCAAAAGCATTGAGGCTGGAACCAGCCCAAATTAACATGGGTATCTTGAGATGAACTAAAAGCCCCTCATCTTTCAATTACAAGGGGCTGTTTATCCTCACTGAATGAAGCAAATAGGATGCAGGTACACTTAGGGCAATGGGTAGTGCAAGCACATACGTCCTTAGGACAATGGACCTCCTTGGCAACAAAGGGGAAGCAGTTGCTAGGGGCACTAAAACCTTACAAGTTGATCTCCACTTTCTCTCTTCTCTGTAGTGGGTCTCCTCCCAGAGAGTGTCCGTCCTGAGCAACAGTGCATGAGCTACGACGTCCCCCCCAACCCACTGCAAACAGAAGAAACAGAAGACAGATAATCCTCGATAAACCACTAGGAGGGAGTGAGGAGGGACCTTAATGTGAAACAGCCTCCCAAGAGCTGCTTTCCCTGCGTAGGGAAGCACCGGGTGGATTAACCTTTCGTATATGCAGAAATAAGGGATGAATAATTGAGCAGCTCTTCAGAAGCGTCAAGTCCCCCATGCCACCATCCTGTATCATCCCAGTGCATGCAGCTCAGTTTATGAAACCCCTTCAGCGACACCTTTTCATTGGAGCGCATGCAGGGTGGCAAAGGAGTGGGGCAAGCACTGCTCCCTTGACCCGTCGTACCTATCAATGTGCAGGACCCGATACTTCGGTTTCACATTGCCATTTTTTAAAAACAGACCAGCGCTCTGGGTTAGGCGTGCCACAGCTCATTTCACTGCAGCCAGCTATAGAACTGTGGGATTTTTGATCACTCAGCTTTCCTGTAGCTGAGCGATCACATCAAAACTGAGGTAGGGAACTTTGTTTTATCCCAACCCAAGGGCCACTTTCTTTCGTAGGGAACATCCCAGGGGCCACTTGTCTCTGCTAAAAAAAAAAAGGTGGCAAAACTGAATGGAGTAATAGATGTGATTCTTACAGTATGAACGTATATGTTTGTGCACGGCCCTCTCTCCATCTAGCCATGCTAGAGGCATCATAACAGTTCAAGAACACATCTGAGAGGCCAGGCAAAAGCACTCAATAATGGTGTGTAGCAGAGTTGTCCTGGAAAGGGGCATGGCCTAGCAAGAGTTCTGGGGGCCACAGAGAGACTTGGAGGGCCACATTTAACCACTAGACCTGAGGTTCCCCACCCCTGCATTATGTCATGTGAGGTCTGTATTTGGTATCTTAGAGATCTGCTGGTTTCATCACTGCATGATCTTTCATAGGTAACAGGCTCCTTCATCAAGCCACCTTGGAGTGTCATAAATACACATGCATGGATGTTTATGGAAGTATATCTTTATTTATCAAGGTGAAATAAAGAAGATACAGTGGTACCTTGGGTTAAGTACTTAATTCGTTCTGGAGTTCCGTACTTAACCTGAAACTGTTCTTAACCTGAAGCACCACTTTAGCTAATGGGGCCTCCTGCTGCTGCCGCGCCGCCGGAGCACAAGTTCTGTTCTCATCCTGAAGCAAAGTTCTTAACTTGAAGTACTATTTCTGGGTTAGCGGAGTCTGTAACCTGAAGCGTATGTAACCTGAAGCGTATGTAACCCAAGGTACCACTGTATATGAAAAGAGTACACATCTAAATGGGAGACAACTGGCTTTTGCCGGTGACCATGACCAGTAGTCCTCATTTGAGTGAGCATATTTGTTAAATAATTTCAGAGTTGAAGCCTCTTGCAGCAATTTATTTATTTACTTATATTAAATTCCTATACCTCTTTATGATGAAGTTTGCCATCTGCCGTTTCTAAAACTTTGATTATTATTATTATTATTATTTTAAAAACCTGCTAGCCAATTAACTGGGTGCCCCCTTTTAGTTGATCAAAAGTTTAAAATTTAACCAGTTAAACATTGCAGCTGCTATTGTCCAACTAGACTATTTGGCAGGGGTGGAATTGGGAGGAAGAGTTTTGCTACACTTCTGGTCCTTCCTTGAAGATTAGTTCCACAAGGTTGTGTTGGGGAACTTGTGCTCAAGCACTTTGGCCATTAGCTTTCTGCTGGTCCGCAGTAATGACTTGTCCCCCATGTTATTAAACATCTGCATGGAACCACTGAAATTGATCATCCAAGGATTTAAAGTGCATTTTCACTAACATGCAAATGGCACACAACTCTCTCTCTTGGTTTTTCTAATACCAAGGAAGGTGCTGATGTTCTGGATCAATGCTTGGAGGTAGTAGTGGGCTGGTTCACCCAGATAAGAAAGGCTTCATCCAGATAAGAAAGAGATGCTCCTGATAAGGAAGGGGGGGACTGTAGAACAACATTATTTTAGAAGGGATATTACTCCCCTTACAGAAGGAGGTTCACACTGTGGGATCGCTTCTGGACTTGGCTTGGCATGTCTGCAGTGGCCACTGTGTCCAGGAATGCCTTTGTCAACTGTGCCCATTCCGGAGAAGGTTAGATATGGCCATTGTAACACATACCTCCATTACATCCATGTTGGATTATTGCAGCACGCACACTTTTGAAAACTCTCCAGACGTTCCAGCCAGTCCAGAATAGATGTTGGTGCATGGGGCCATGTTACACTACTCCTGCAATAGCCACACAATTCAGAGCATTAAAGCCTTGCATGACTTAGATCCAGAATATTGCCTCCTTTCATATAATTTGTCCACTCCCTGAGATAAGAAGAAGTCCCACTTAAAGCAAAAGCACATTTAGAATGGGTTGAGGGCAGGGGTGCTAACTTGTATAAAAAATTTGGGGGGGCCAGCTAAGCCACACCCCACATAATTGAATAGCAATGACCTTCCACTTTGCAGATCCTTGGCTCCCTGAAATATCTTATTGGGGGGCAAAGGAACCTTAGCCCCTAGGAGTTGGCTCCTATGGTTGAGGGGGGGAGCCTTCTTAGTGGCTGCCCCCAGATTATGGAACGCTTAGCCCCATAAAGTATGGTTGACTCCCTGCCTCATTGTTTTTCATTGGATGTCCACTTTATTCTATTAGGCTTTTATGGTAATGGGAGGTATTCAACTAGTTTTATTTAGAACAGACCCACTGTAACTAATGAACATGTTTAAGACTATATATTTCTGTGGGTCTGAGTAAAACCTAATTGAATTCCAGTTTTATGCTGGCTTTTAACCACTGATCCTGTCTCCTTGGTTGACTGTTAAGTAATGCTTTAATTCAATTGTATTTGTAAAATTAAATTTTGAAAGGTGCCTTGAGTGGTACTTTTGAACCATAAGTGGGGCGGGGAATCAAATAAATGTGTTTTTTATTAAAAAAAACACCATTGTATTCTTGTTGTAGTGGTGGTGATGTCTATTGGTATAATAATGGGAAGTCATAAAACATCCGAGGCCATTTCCCACCAGCCACAGCACATTCCATTATGACTCTCACTGCAGACACAGATATGCAAACATGGGCAGCTCCTGTCTGGAAGGCAGGATGGCCTGTTTATAAGGAGTGGGTACATAATGTGATATTTGCTGCTTGACTGAACTCTGCATAACCACATGCCTTTTCATTGAGATTTGAATAAAGCTGCAGCCATTTTTTCAATCCAAAACTTAAAAAAAAAAAATCTCAAAGCTAAAATTTGCCTTGCCTCTATAATCCCAAATCCGCACGAGACTGACTATCCCCACAATAGTAGGAATTCTCAGAGATAAGGGCAGAGAAAAGCTGTCCCAAGCATGGTGTGGCGCTGGAGAGCTATATTTCATGAACCAGCCCAGAGTTCTGAAACTGATGTCCTGCACTATACTGTATTTGTTTTATTTGCTTCTGGGCAAATAGATGATTGAAAATGTAAAGCGCCATGTGATTTAATGTAGTGTAATCCCCCTTCAGCAACCCCATGGCATGAAAAAACAACAACAACAGAAGGCAGTAATGAGGTAGAGGCTTCTAAAGTGCAAACATCCCACCTCTCTATTGGAATATGCATCCATCTTTTCATTTCAAAATCTGTGCATACAAATATTAAAGCAACAGGACATCAATTAATCAGGCAAATGACAAGGTCGCCAGGCTATTGACATCACCTTTGAAAAAACATTAAACTTGTTTCATTGTCATGAACATTTCATCAATTGTTCCCCAGCAGATTTTGTCGCTCTTTTGTCAGATTTGGTTTCTCTTCATCAGTCAGAAATGTGTCCTTTGTGATGCAGCTGCCGCATGTTTCAGGGGGACATGTCCAATGTTATGGAAGACAGTTTTAATGTGACTCTCTCAAGCGGCATTGCTGTTAAATGCCCCTACTTGCTATGGCCACGAGATGGCACCATAATACTGTTGTGTCTCCTCCAGCGGAGTAGGGGTTAGGAGCAATAGAGCATCCCACCACCCCCAAGTCAAGCAGCGAGGGAGGGTGTTCCTGCAACAAGAAACATGGTGTTACTGAGGCATAATGGGCAAAGGAACTAGCCTGTTGTCCTGGTGCAGCCGCACATTTCACATGAGCACCTTGCCATGTGGAGCAATCCCCAGTTGGTAGCATGCAATCCTGTCCACCATTCATTCATCCACACCAGGGAAAGTGCCTCCAATTAGGATAGCCAGATACAGAAGTCCCTACATTTTCAATAATTGTGCAGAATTGCAGCAAGCGCAGCCTGCAAGTGATACCTACTGCAGTAGCTCAAATTTCAGTGGCATCCCTGTGGGGTGCCAGAATCTGATGCCCACCCTGCCTCTTGTCTTCCATTCTACATCATAGTTGTGGCATCCCCAAAGCTCCACGCCCAGTACAACCAAACTGGTTGTATCCACCTCTGGCTACTGCAAGGAGCTGAGTATGTTTAGCCTGGAAAAGAGGAGACTAAGAGGAGATGTGATAGCCATCTTTAAATATCTAAGGGGCTGTCACATGGAAGAGGGAACAAGCTTGTTTTCTCCTGCTCTGGAGGGTAGGACTTGAACCAATGGCTTCAAGTTACAAGAAAGGAGATTCTGACTGAACATCAGGAAAATCTTTCGAAGAGCTGTTCAACTCCCACAAGGGGTGGTCGTCTCTCCTTCCTTGGAGGTTTTTAAGCAGAGGTTGGATGGCCACCTGTCATGGATGCTTTAGCTGAGATTCCTGCATTGCAGGGGGTTGGACTAGATGGCCCCTGGAGCTCATTCTATGGTTCTATGACTCCCATCCTCCCTGACCATTGGGCTGTGCTGGCTGGGACTGATGGGAGTTGGATCAGCAACAACAGGAGGGCAGCACATTGGGTGCCCTGCCCCTTCATCTGGAGGGCGCCATGTTGGTGAAAGCTGCATCAGGACCTAAGGTTGTGCTGGTCAAACCATGACCAGCCTTGCCTTTGCAACAGCAGCCAGACATTGCCCACTGGTAAGAATGGTCTTCCATTCTAGTTTGTCCTCACAATCAAGTCTTATTCATAGGTAGCCCACCTCTGAATTTCCATTTAGCTACCATGGCTAATAAGAGGGCCTTCCATGGAAGCGGCTGAGATGCAGCAGATAGGAGGAGCTCGTGATGGGTGGAAGCAAGGGAAGATGTGGGAGAAACAGCTTGACAGGGTGGGTGGGACTTGCAGCATCTACACCTTTTGGAACAGCAGTCGGACAAGGGTTAGAAACACCTGGCAGTTTTGGTTCTCTCAGTTTCTCATTTCTTCCAGCCTTAAATTCAGTTCTCCACATTTCTGCAGCAATTTATGGATTATTATTTTTATTGTCATGAAAATTATTCAGCATTCTAATGTGAATTTCTCCTAATAAACACAGTTTATTACTGTGTTTTGACTGGTGTGAAGGTATTTACAAGCAATTTCTCCCAATGCTATGCATTTCATGTTAATTTCATACAACCATATCATACATCAATAATACATCGATTTCTATGCTTATTTTCCCAAAAAATACGCAACTTTGTACATGTTGTTTGCATGGAGAACATTGCACTGCACAATTCGGATATACGTACGAATTTGGACGGATGCCTGAAATACGTTTTTCAGAAGGCAATGTAATCCTTGGGCTGAAACAGGCTCCCCACTGCTGCTCTACAGAAATAAAGAAAAGTATTAGCCCATCTCATGCATACATCCAGCCTGAAGAGGATGGATCTGCTGCTTGCACTCACACATGTGCCAGTTGCCAAATTACAGCTTGATAGTGGCTCTCTCCATGCTTGGTGTGGTCATGTTCCTGTGCCTTGTAAATAATGATGTGCAGAAGCAAGAGACTGGAATTACATTCCTCCAGACACCCATTCAACAAGGGAAAGAATAAGGCACACTCGCTGTAATGCTATGCATTAAAAAGCACTTAGGCTGCTCAAACCAGAATTAGAATAGCACATAAACACTGTTGCCAGAGTCTCAATGGGACTCTGGAGTTCAAATGGGAGCTCTAGCATATCCACAGGGACTACATCAGGTGACAAGCGGAGTAGGGAATAGAGACCTTGGTGTATAATGATGGATTTGATACATGCAGAATCACCCTTCTGCTGTCATAATGGTTACAGGGAGACATGCTCAACTGTCATTGACTGGCCGGATGCCAAGGAGCAGTGGGAGGTGCCAGCTGGGAAACACCACCCCCCCCCCAAGGGAATCCCCAGGGAAGAAGGCTCCGAGTTAGGGGGTTGGTGGTGGGATGACTGGTTGGGGGAGAAGAGGGGGCAGACTGGAAGGAGGAGGTGTCGGAAGCTGACGACGCAGCAGGGTATAGTGAGCAGGAAGACTATGTGCTAGACGGCAGTCCAGAATCAGAGGCAGAAGCGGAGGCTGCAAAGGGGGACCAAGAGGCAGAGATGAGTCAGGCTGATGAAGAAGCCAGAGGGTTCTCCCCCTCCTGCTGTGACCAGCTCCCCTCTCCCCTGGTCTCCCAGAACCAGAAGAGGTATGAAGAGATAGGAGCAGGGACAGGCACAGCGGCAGAGTCTCTGATTACTTGGGAAGAACCTGGGAGAGGAGGAGACTTAAGCAACTGTTGGGAAGGCAGAGATCTTCAGTCTCCACAACTTCCTGATTGGGGCAAGATCTACCAGGACAAATTGCTGTGCTCTCTAGGCTTAGCCTCCTGAGCTGACCATGTTTCCTTCTTTAAAGAGGTTAACTTCACTGACTCTGTGTGATTTATTGCCAGCCTGCTCCTGACTCCCACTCCTGACATAAACCAGACTCTTTCCCACTGGCCCTGCTCACCCAGGTAAATAGAAGCAGGCATGCAGACGCCCAGAGAGATGGGAAAGGGCTTTAGCTCAGCAGGAGAGCATTTCCCTCTCTCCCATTTCACTCCCCAGCCATTGCAGGTAGTACTGGGAATGAAGCTTCTGTCTGAAACTCTCCAGAGAGCCACTGCTAACTGGGGTTGCTAGCCTCTGACCCTCCACATGTTGCTGACCATTGGTCATACTACCTGGGGCTAGAGGGGGTTGTATTCCAACAATGCCTGGAGGGCCACAGGCTGGCAACTTCTGGTATTGATGGTATTGAGCTGGATGAACGAGGGGACTGATTCCGCTCACCTTTCCTTTCATCCGATAATCCTACACCGAGAGTCAACTACAGCATAGGCAGACTGCTAACAAAGCTGCTTGAGTTGAGCAGGTTACTGAGTAGAGCTGCTCCACCTCTCTTGGAGAGCAGCCAGTTCTTCTGCAGAATGAACTCTTTCTAGGTACATTTATTTTAAGCTGAAGACAAAAACAGAAAGGGGGAAAAAACAAAAGCAGAAAATACTGGAAAATGTACAGGAAAAAAGGAATGTGCATTTCTAAACTTGAAGAATCATAGAATTGTAGATTTGGAGGAACCCCAGGGATCTTCTGCTCTGAGCCACTGCAATACAGGGATCTCAGCTGAAGCATCCCTGACAGATGGCCACCCAAACTCTGCTTAAAAACCTCCAAGGAAGGAAAGTCCACAACCTCCCTAGGGAGACTGTTCCACTGTCAAACAGTTCTTACTTAGAAGAAACTGAAAAGCAGTTGAAAATCCTCCATCACCCAATTCGTTCCTCGATGGCTGTATTTTCTTAGATGGTTAGACATTTGTCAGTAAATTTGAAGAATATCGCTTTCAAAAATAGACACTTCTATACTTGGTCCCTACTTTTCCAAGCCCACTCACCTGCAGATTCATTTAAAGAAACTGGACACAAGACTCCCTTCAGATGAACAGGGCAATGATGGGCATTGATTTGTTTATCCATGATGACACTGGGACCTGGCGGTGTGGTCAACAAGCTGAAATGTTGCACAAGTTCAAATTTAGGGGAGAGAATCAGGATTCAACTTTGAAATTTTAGAATGTTCCAGTTTTGTTTTTGAAATACAGATCTTAAGGAAAACCTGAAGGCTTTGTTGGTAAGTTTTAAGACCGCAACATTAAAATGTCAGCTTCCCAAATTCAGGGCTTGTACTCCAGCCATCAACTATGATTTCAGAGAATATCAGACATTCATTGCTGGATGACACGCACTGTGTGTGGTGGGCTATGAACATGCTGCTTGTATCGCTAATGAAGTAAGAATCCAGCATGCTAATGCAAAAAACAACAACAGAGGGCCTTCAAAATGTCTGCATCACACACAGGCCTGTAAGAGAGGTGATGAAAAAGCAGGACATGCAGAGTTCTTGAACAAATGCAGCTGGCTGGATGAACACTGCTTTAAACTGGCTGCTGCAAAGCCAAATCCTAAGGATTTGCATACAGAAAATGGATCTAAATAAAGCCATTAAATGAGAGCATTACCCAACAACTAAGGCAGTCATAGCTAGATTCAGCACACTTGGTTTTATTTTTAGAGGAAAAGGAAAAGCTGTGGGGGGTCCACCTTGCCACAGAAAGTTAAACTGCAGAAACCATCAATATTAATAAGGCATCTGTTAATGAGATGTTACTACAGGATGTCTTTAGCTCATGAGGTGTATGGAAGCAAAAAGGCAGATAATATTACTGACTGCATGTGTATGGTTGAAGTATCCTACAAACTGGGGTGCATAAAACTGTTTCCCCCAAAAGTACAGGACAAAGGGGGACTAAATCATGGGCTGATTTTCAAGATCCCCTTTTTGATTGATATTACTGCTTTATTGTCATTGTATTCCACCACATCCCTCACAAAAAAAGTTTAACCCTGCTGCACTTTTATATATATATTGTTTGAAGGCTGCTTACACATATAATTTGGTCCATTGGGAATACATAGCGGGTGTAACAACATATACTCAATGAACAGCTCTTAGCAAGGGGCTTTGTAAGACCCAAAGATCAGTGGTTTGTATGCTCAAGTGGTCTGGACTTCCATTAAAAATAAAATCAGTGACTGCACTGATCTCTGGTGCTTGGGGAAGGCCTCCCAGGCTTCAAACAAAGCTTGGGGGAAGACATCATTAAGTAGCTTCTCTCATGGGGCTTATTCAGGTTAGGAAGCCCTGGCAGCCAGGGAGGCTGCAGAGGGCTCAGAAAAATGTTCCATGAATAGAAAAACTCCCATGTGAACCTGCCCTGTGAACATAGCTCTGGCCAACAAGATGGTGTCAACACCTTAATAGAGGGAGGAATCCTACTGAATTAAGTCTCCATTCAGCCCTACCTGCCAATCAACCGATCTTTTCAACTGAACTGTATAGATGCCATGAAATGTTGTATGTTCAGTAAAGCCCAAATATGATCAATCCATGGGGTGTGGGTGTGGGGAGCAAAACAGACACACACCCCACAGCCACTTCACAAGAATAAAATAGGCCCAACCCAACACTCACCAAAATCCTAAAGGAATTCTAAAGTGCCCTGTGAAAGAGGCAGGGAAATGGAAGTTGTTTTTTTGCAGTGGAATTTTAAAAACTGAGAAAAGAGAGGACAGATTTCAGCACAGCGCTGCTAGTATTCTTGTCTATGAACATCTCTTTAACTTCCCTCCATTTAAGACTGAAAACATTTTCCAGCAGTTTCCAGAGAAAGTTCCAGCTTCCTGAGGATTTGCCTTTGATTCCTGCTTTGTATAAATTTTGATGACACAGAGATGAAAAGACTGCTTAAGCTCTGGGGTTAAGAGAGTGGATGAAGCAGGGTTATGTTATCTGGGGTCAGTTTATTAATCTACAGTTAACATGCTCTGATGTCCCAATGCTAAGCGCAGTTAGTTTGAAAGCCTTCCTCGTTTTAATTAAACACACTTGAAAAATAAGTGTACTATAAGCCTTAGATGAAGTATTATAAACAGTGCCATTTTTCTAGAAAAAGAGGTGCCGGAAATCACCATGAACGCCTCCCTTGTTCTCTTATAATGGCAATGGGGCCCACCTGAGAGGGGTCAGAACTGAGTTCCAGTCAGTTCTGGCTGGAGGAAAAGTCCTGATTATAAATGATCTACAAAGCAATCAGGTGGCATTCAGCAGTATTGGAAATCAAAACACATTGTAGCTCTTCAGAAGTTGTTAGATTCCAATTCCCATCATCTATGACCATTGGCCCTGCTGTCTGAGGCTCTTGTGAGCCCCCCTTCCTCCCTCCCTCTCTCTCACACACACAAACACTCTTCCCAAACTGCATCCTATCAAGTTCTTATTCTGGAAAGGGAGATGATTCCTTCTATCATCAAGTTAGCACTTGCATCTTTCGGATATGTAATGGAATGATGTGGAAAGAAGAAATGTGAGGCTGGGACAGCTGCCAGTAACATGAAGCAACTGAAGAAAAGGAGATAAAACTATAGAACCATCGCCTAGCTATGCCAATCATTTGCCACCAGGCATTTGGAGTATGGACCAAATATTGTGCCCATTATGATCTGCAGCTGTGAAGCCTATTGGCAACAGGGTTGTGTAGTGGTAAGTGTCAGAATAGGACCTGGGAGACCAGGGTTCAAATCCCCCTTGGCCATGAAGCTCACTGGGTGACCTTGAGCCAGTCGCTGCCTCTCAGCCTAACCCACCTCACAGCCAGATGCACTGGCCACTTAGACCTTCTCATGAGCATGGGCTGGCCCAGTATTTTCTGTGCTGCAGCATGCTCCACTTGTGCACTGAGGTTGTGTGACTGGAGCATTCCCCAGCAGTGATAGGAGCAAGACAGCCTGTACAATTCTTTGTTTGCCCTCAAATAAAATGACTGGGGGAGAATATCTGCTACATCCAATTCAATGAAAGAATACGCTTGCAATTATTTCCAAACTGTGGAAGAGGGAGAGAGGATACATTCCACCCACTTGGCAAGAAAAAGAGCATTATTACCATCTCCCACCCTGATCCTTTATAACAGAAGAAACAGGCTGAATTGTTATCACTGAAGAAGTCCACATATGTTCACACAAGGGACAAAAAGCCATCCTGAAGATAGATCATGTAGCAAAAAATGAAGGTCAGCAAAATTAGAAATGTCCTCAGCTTGAGGCCATGGTTGTCCTCACTGCTCTCTCAGAATCTGCATCTGATCACTGAGGAAGTTAAAAAGAGAGAGAAATGGGACGCAATTGTCACAGCCATTTGTCTAGGTTAGGGTCTCTCAGACTGATGAGCCTGCTTTTCAAACTTCCCCAAGGACTTGTCGTATTCCATTTTACGTTAATGCAGTTTTGACTCCCAAAGTTTGTTTGTTTGTTTGTTTATGAATTTATATACCGCCCTATACCCAGAGGTCTCAGGGCAGTTCACAGAATAAAATCAATAAATAAAACCACAAAATACATAATCAAAATAAAAACAACAACCCAATAACCACCCCTCTCAGCCAGTTGTCTTTCTATCTCTGTGAAATACCTCATCTAGGGGGCAGCGCACTCCAGTCTCCTCCTCCTGCTTTAAGAAGAGCACTTCTGCATCAGACCAAAGGCCTATCTAGCTCAGCATGCGGTCCAAAGTGGGCCAACCAGATACCTATGAGAAGCCAGCAGGCAGGGCATGAGCTCTCAACTCCCATAACGTGGCCAATGGTCAGGGATGCTGGGAGACGTAGTCCACACACATCTGGAGAGCCAAAGGTTCCCCATCTCTGAGACAGAGCTGTGACCAACATTGGGTGAAATCCCATTTGGGCATTCTATTTATTTGGTGGGCTTCAACTTTAATTCATCCACATTCATAGTTCTGTAAAGGGAGAACATCCAGGCCCTGCAGTGGTATCATAATGAGAGGTTCCCAAAGTGTCCCGGCTCCTAAACTCCCTGCAAAAGTATTAACAAACCAGGAAATTATCCCCAGCTCTGCAATTAAACTGTATCTCTCCTAATCTGTCCCGCTCCAAGAAATCTCAGTTCCCATTTGGTATTCAGAGTGAGAAAAGAGAGTTACATTGCCTTTTGTTCCCCTCAGAAAAGGTAAATTGGACAAACTAAAGTGTGCTTCCTGACAACCTTTTTGTTGAGCGTTCATCCTGAAAGGACATTATTAGATGACATTGGCAGTTTAGTGAGTATTCCTCCTGATTAGTTTGTGAGGAGGTTAGACAATTTTGTGTCGAGCCAGTCTCATCCCACACTTCACAGCACCATTTGCTCATCCCTTTCCCTTTTGCAAAAAGTATAATATGTGGGGGGAAGGAGGTTTCTTGGATAAGACCACCAGATCAAGTCTAATTGTGTATCTTGAATTTGCCAGTATGTGACAGAATCCCACAGCAAAACTGCTTTTTTAAAGAGGCTTATACAAATTTAATAAATAATAATAAAAGAGAAGTTTGTGGAGGAGAGAGCTGATAGATGATTATAGACCATGACAGCAATGCTGTGCCTTCACAGCTGCAGACAGCATTGTTTCTGAATACCAGTTGCTGGAAACCACAGGAGGAGAGTCCTCTTATGCTCAAAGCCTGCTTGTAGGGTTTCCACAGGCATCTGGTGGGCCACTGTGAGAACAGGATGATGATGAAGAAGAAGAGTTTGGATCTGATATCCCGCTTTATCCCTACCCAAAGGAGTCTCAAAGCAGCTCACAATCTCCTTTCCCTTCCTCCCCCGCAACAAACACTCTGTGAGGTGAGTGGGGCTGAGAGACTTCAGAGAAGTGTGACTAGCCCAAGGTCACTGCATGTGGAGGAGCAAAGACGCGAACCCGGTTCACCAGATTACGAGTCTACCGCTCTTAACCACTACACCACACTGGCTCTCAACCTGTTTGTTGAGATGCTGGACTAGATGGGCCATTGGCCTGATCCAGCAGGCTTTTCTGTTCTTGGCAGTGGAAATGTCCTAAATCAATGGTGAAGTCCCAGATGGAATCAGTCCAAAGATTTGTAGGGAACAGATGACCATTTCGCCTGGAATGGAAGTACAGAGTGGGTGCTATAAACTGCTGAGGAGGCTGGCCAACTCAAGCCTCTTGCTTTCTTTTCCTCCTTCTTGTTCCTTGTAATTACTTTCCATAATAAAATCATCCTTTGATGTAATATAATTGCCTTAAAGTGTTGCTAGTTAATGGAATCATAGAATCATAGAATCATAGAATCATAGAGTTGGAAGAGACCACAAGGGTCATCGAGTCCAACCCCCTGCCAAGCAGGAAACACCATCAGAGCACTCCTGACATATGGTTGTCAAGCCTCTGCTTAAAGACCTCCAAAGAAGGAGACTCCACCACACTCCTTGGCAGCAAATTCCAAGTGAGGAATTGAGAGAGACCGGTCAACTTGGGGAGGGGGGGAATCTCACTCTCTGTAAAGATGGCATTTGTTTGCTTTCTGATTCTTCTTGTGCACCTCAGGTTGGGGGGCAGAACAGTTGTGGAAAGACCAAGCCGATGAAGGCTCCTGTGTGGGGAGCCACTGTGCCAATCTGGGAACCATCAAGTTCAGGGATTGCTTCACAAAACTGCTGCAAGGATATTGAATCATAAATGTGGGGACTTCTATATATTAAGGCTGGTGTGTGACTGTTGTTGTTTTTTGTTTCGCTTTTTAAGAGAGGGGAAATCATGTGAAGGGGTGGTTAAGATGGTGATCATTTCTTCCTATGCTAGTATTGCTGCTGCTCATAGTGGGGGCGATGGGCTGGATCCAGAACTGTCCTTCTGCAAATGTCCTTTCTTCCATTCATGGAAGGGACTGGGATCTAGTGAGGGCTGCCACTGGTGGAAGGAGAAGGTAGCCATTTTCATTTGATTTGCTTCCCTACTGCGCAACCACCGCCACAACTCCTCCCACACGGTTTTTGGAGAATCCTCCAGTTCTCCAGAGGAGATTTTGAGGGAGGTCCAGGGGCTGCAGGAAGAAGGCAGAAGCATCAAATATTGCTTCTGCCTCCCAGAGCAGAGTTCCACACATGGGAACTTTGGATCCGCCATCACAATAGCAGCAGCAGAAAGCCATTAACGGGTGCACACTTTACAGGTGTGTCTTACAAAAAGACACATCACTGCCCTGAGGAGTTTACACTCTTAAAAAAAAAAATGCCAGTTCATTTTTATTTACAGTCTAAAATTCAACACAAGTGAGGGAACAGAAGAAGAGGTTGGGGAAACAGGGAAAAAGTGCATTAGCACTTCAGTTACATAAACTTGGGCTTAGCAAGGCATTTGCCACACAGTGATGGTTCTGTGTGTCATTGAAAGGGCAGAAATTTGTTAGCAATGTTAGCTATTATCTGTGTAGATTTATTCCCAAGAGGGCAATAAAACCATTAACATCTCAGTGATTTGGAATAGTACCACAAATATCACTCCTTTTTCCTTCCTCTTTTCTAGTGAACCTCAGAGCCAGACATCCCTGACATTGTATTGATTGCTATCAACAAACGAAGTCTCTCTAATACATATGAAGTCCAAGGTAATAATCTTCTTTTGATACTTGACAGCATACCTACTCACTGGAAAAGGCACACACACACTGTGCTATGCCATAAGTTTCATTCAAAATTCCCCTTTGGGATTCTCTGCCTTAGTTGCCAGAATAACTTGGAGGACTGCTGCTCCAGTTTGGGCCAGTTCTGATAACCACCAAGTCCCGGTGACAATTTTAACAATCATGGAACTTCAAAATGATTTGCTCACTTTTACCCTCCCTGGCCTTCTCCTCACCCGTCTCTCTTTTACAATCTGACTTAAACATTGAGAGATGCATTAAATGAACAGAAACTACAGAAGAGGAAAGCAGAAAACATATTGTCCTAGTGTTTGGTCTGAAGGTACATGAGGCTACCACTGAACCGCTCAGTGCCTGTATGGGCAGCCACCCAGGAACCCCCTGTACACTGTCTCAGGTCAGACAGGTCCCATGTTGAAAGAAAGGAGGGGTATAAATAAAATTAAGCTGCCTTAGACTGAGTCAAACCATTGGTTCATTGAGCGCAGTGCAATCTAATCTGAGTGCAGTAGCTGTCTGGGTCTCAGTAACTCAGTAACTGGGTCTCAGTAACTCAGTCCTGCTACCTGAGATCCAATCTCAAAATACTAGGGAGTGAACCTGGAGCTTCCTAATTGCAAGGCACATATTATACCACTAAGCTTTGGCTCTTTCCCTGCAAATGCATGCTTTGACATCCTCAAAGGAAGAATACACCAACAGGCTCTGCCAAAAAACACCACTCCATTGTTCCCTATCTCCATCAATCAATACAAGTAGAAGGGCAGACATCATCTCCAGTTATATTGATTGGGCTACAGGTAAGAAAAGTCCCTCTCCATGTTCTAGAGCAGGCATCACCAACATTGAGCCCTTGAGTACAGATGTTCCCCCAAGAGACCTTCCCTGGTGCTCACAGGGTCCTCTCCCCCTTCCTTCGCCTTGTAGCCAATCAAATAGGTTTGGGGAAATGATTGGTTGTTGAGGATGCCTGTCAACAACAGTTTCTCTGGTTTGCAAATGGGTCCAAGAGCCCAAAAAGGTTGGTGATTCCAGTTCTGGAATAATCAAAGCCTTAGTTAAGAAGGAGATCATTATTATACCTCCTCTAGCAACTACTCACGGGTCTACAGGGAGAGCTGCCTTGCCATTTCAGCGCCCTGACAAAAAGAGGAAAAATATAGCCTACAATTCGTCATGTTTCCCTGTCTAGGCAACCCACAAAAATGAGATCAAGTATACGTTGGCTGTCGCTGAGCACATCTAGAGAACAAAAACTATCTGACATTCCACACAAAGGCCCCTACTGCTCACTTTGCCAATGTGACCATGCAAATTCAGCTGAGCAAAAGGCCATTTATCAAACAGAGCAAAATCTATACCATTGGAAACAGGTTTGTTCAAGAAGCCAGCCCAGAAAATGCACCACTAAAATGTTCCCATTCTACAGGACGTTTGCTCAGAAACATTTGCCTCCTCGCATGTGCCCAATTAATGCTTCCATTTCTCTCCCTGATTTTGAATCTTGTTTCTGTAATTATTTTTGGCTAATTTAGATGTTACTACTGACGATCAGATTAGCTTGGCCAGAGGCTGTTGGATTTAATTGTGGTGAGGTTATTACCAGTATGGATTATTTTGGAAACCAAATCTGAATAAGAAAAACTTGAATAGCTTCGGGGATAGGCAGGTGCAAAGACAGACACAGTAACATAAATCATGTATTCTTCTGAAGTTGTTCTTCTACGCTAACATTGCGTTCATTACAATACTTGAAATCTCATTTTTAAAGTTTTTTAGTTAAAGCTGCAGAAAAAACCTGCCATCAAAACTTCAATATTATTTTAACAATTAATTCCATAATTCTGCTGTAACCCATATACCGTAAGTGTCTTAAAGAAATAAGTCTGACTGGATGCAAAGGGGTTTACTTCTGACTAGATACATATCATGATTTCACTGTAAATGAAGCTTTCGTCCAAATGATTGGTCACTCGGAAGAATAATCCAGTTCCCTCTCACATACTCCCCTCCCTTGCCCATTTGTGGGAGCCCTTCATCACCAACGCATGTTCCCCATCAATGGCCATCCTACATGCAGAGAACTGCACCCAAGGGAAGATTGCATGTACCCGATAGCACAAGTACACAGGGCTAGTCCTAACTATTAGGCAAAGTGAAGCAGCAGCAAATGCTGCAGGATGAGGGGAGTTGAAATCTGTAGAGAAGAAGAAGAAGAAGAAGAGGAGGAGGAGTTTGGATTTGATATCCCACCTTTCACTCCCTTTAAGGAGTCTGAAAGCGGCTAACATTCTCCTTTCCCTTCCTCCCCCACAACAAACACTCTGTGAGGTGAGTGGGGCTGAGAGACTTCAAAGAAGTGTGACTGGCCCAAAGTCACCCAGCAGCTGCATGTGGAGGAGCGGGGAAGCGAACCTGGTTCCCCAGATTACGAGACTACCGCTCTTAACCACTACACCACACACCACAGAGGATCCCCCTGTTCGATAAAATGTTGACTTAGCACATCTCGTGTTCCCTCCACCACCACTCTCCGAGGATGCAAAAATGAGGAATGAGAAAACATTGGCATGGTGAGGCTGTCTATTCATAGTAGACTCCCCTGATGAATAAAAGCAAGGAACAGATTGACCCCCGCTGCCCCCCACACACCTGTTGCTGTGGAACCAGGCTTGTACTCATGAGCTATCGTTTCAAAATCCCTGTCAACAGAGAGCAGCAATCAGGCACCATCCTCAGTCACCAGAAGTCAAAGAAGATATGGCTGAAGGGAAGCAAGAGGCCTGTCAAGCACCATAGGATGGATTCTGAAAGCTCAAAAGCTCACCAACATTGTCATGGAGAGGTGCCTTGGACTCAGGTGCTGAATGTTGTTTGCCCTCCGCTGTCCCAAGACAAACCCCTGCAATGGCCTTGGGACTGGAGAGAAGAGAGAGGAGCTCGCACCAAACCCTCCAGTCCTGAACTTCTCATGGAAGATGAGGGAACACTGAGGAGGCCTTGACACTATACTCCATGGATCAGGTAAAGGAACTGTATCCTGGCGCCAGATCCTGAGAGCTCTCAGAAGCAGGACCGGCCTCTGCAGGGTCCCCTAGCTCATTGGATGAGGAACTCAGAGGTCGGGAGCTCTGTCCTCTGTTTTCCTTCCTTTTCTCATCCACACACATGTGCAAATTTACTTCGTGGGCTAATAACAACTGCTACTGCTGCTATAACCAGGGTGCAAAAATCCAGGTTCTCCATTGCCACTAGTACCTCCTTTATTTAAAATATTTTTATGCAAGGTCCTTTCAACGTGGCTTACAGTCAAAACCATAACAAAATACAGCAAAACGGCATTATCAAGGAAACCAGATTAAAAAGAAAAGAAACAAAACAAAAAAAATCAACCTGGCAACTGACAACTGGGATGCTGTAGCATTTAGGAAGCAAGTTACTCCCCCCTCCCTGGCTCCATGACAAACAGTCACTAGCTCTTACATTTTGCAAAATAAAACATTCATTCCTGATATTAAAAACAAGCAAGCATCTTGACAGTAAAACCTTCTTATGATCACAAAGTGCTGCCTTCCTTTGCCTCCTACGTATTTTTTGAAACCATTTCAACCTGTTCTATCCCTTGTTTGTGAAATGCATACATCTAAGATTTCCCTTAAGAAGTACTTGAATCAATAAGGATGCCAATACTGTTTTGATTTTCTGGATGAAACCTCTACTGGTGGGGCGGCCTCAGACTTCATGCCTTTCCCAAATGTCCACCGTTCATGAGAATTTCAGAAGTGGTGGGAGTGATCACAGCAAAGGGTACAGTATAAATTCTGAACAAATACAAAGGGTTGTGATATGTCATTTGCTCTCCAAAGGTCAATCTTCCCTTGCTGGGTTGGCTCAGGAGAGAATAGCGGTTGTCATTGTCATTCATTTTTGTTCACTGACCATTTGATGGGCATGTCGCAGACAATCTCTGCCAGATTAGGAATAGTTCTTTGCTCTCTAATATCTTCTATGCCCCTGTGAACTAATTCCTCATTAATCATAGGAGGTATCGGGGTACCAGTCAGACTGCAGGGACACGTTTATTTGGGCATGCGTGATGCTATATTATACATTCCTGAATAAATAATGCTTTGGTTCAATAGTTTCATTGTTTGTCCTTGAACAGATCAAAATTCTGGCCAAGCCAAATGCCTTGCCAGGGTGTTCAGTATAACACTGAAGAGAAGAGGTAATGATGGACTGTCCTAAAGTGACCTTTAATAGCAAGAAGGGTGTGCACAGGTCCACATCATATAACCTTTTGGGAGGACCCCAAGAAACCCCAGTCACCAAATGATAAAGTTAGGCCCCAAAAGAGCAGCAGGTTGGCCTAGTTTTACTCATGAGTGCTAAAAGGGCAGGGCAGGGCAGGATGATCTGGAGAGTGAAAAGTAACAGGAAGTCACCCAAAGCACTCTTTAATCTAAAGAGGATGGAAGAGTCAGGGGCGGGAGGGAGAAAGAGAGAGAGAGCATGAGGAGGGGAAGTTTTTCTCCATTCCACACAATTTCCCTCCTCCAGCTGTTCAGGAAACAGCTGAGCAGTGGTTTCAAATGAGAGCTAGTAGGAAATGCACCAGGGGCCAAATTTGGCCTGCAAACCATCACTTCTGCTCCCCTGCTTAGGCAGTGATCTTCTACTGCACAATGTTTCCCCTCACAATAGTGAGAACGAAGGCATGAGACTTTAAGGTTTTCTTATCTTGCAAGTATCATTTCCTTGCTCTAAGCCAGCAAGGCATATCAAGACTTTTCAAGGAAGAAGACTAAAAATCAGGATCATTTTCAGATTCTGGAGTGATATACAAGACGAGACAAGGTGTCAATGGCCATAATGGGAACAGTCCATAACAACTTACTAAATTAATGATTTCTAGTGCTTACCTTTCCTAGTAAAATTCCAGAGTTCAAGATGGGTTCCCTGGGTTGAAGCTTTAGAGGCATCAGGACAAGACAAGGAGACGTAAGAAGGTTCTCCAGAAAGGAGGGTCCCAGAGGTTAGTTCCCACGCAGCTAAGACAAGCAGGAATTGACAAGGGATGAGATGCAGAGCTGAGACAGAAAGCAAGGGAACAACAGCACAGGTTAATAAGAAAGCATGAACATATGTGTGATTCCTACATCCAGCAGACACTTATGACCCATAGCAGCTCACCAGAGAAGGCAACTTGAACTAGCCAGTAAGGAATGTGGTCAAACCCAAAAGAATCAATTGCCATAAACTAGGTCACTTGCATAAAGCAACTGTAAGGGACCAGTAACCTGACAAACAATATGTAGATGACTTCAAGAACACCCAGTTTATACTGAATTGAAAGAACCCACAAACATTGTGACTGGGATCTTCAACCCACAGTCTGCATTTGTAATGTTGAATTTACTTGGATGTCTAAGGCTGCAACTTATGGGAAGAATCTCATGTGTGAAGCATGTGTGCATGTGTGATACAAACACTCTGATTTAAGTATTCATTTGTTTTGTGCTGCCCTCACTTGGATCCTTCAAGTATACAGTATCCATGTACGGGTCTCAATAAGCTGACAGGGCCCTTCTCACATTACCCAGTGGTTGCCACTGGATGTGCATAAAGCTTTGAGCTGTGGCCAAAGCTTTGAGCTGTGGTCTCACTGGTGTGCCTACATACATATTTCTGCATGTTCCCATTTAACTTTCTCGGGAGGAAACAAACATTTCACATGCACATCTGAAGTGTAGGGCTCAATCTAGCCAAATTTAGGTCCCTCTGATTTCAAGGAGAGAGATTTAAGCAGGTGCTTAACTCTCTCATCAAACACCATGTACACTCAATACATATAAAGCACATGGATTCCCCCAAAGAACCCTGGGAACTTTAGTTTGTTAAGAGTGCTGGGAATTGTAGCTCTGCAAGGGGGATACGGATGGCACCACAGAGCCTAGGACTTGCCGATCAGAAGGTCGGCAGTTCAAATCCCCGCGACAGGGTGAGCTCCTGTTGCTTGGTCCCTGCTCCTGCCAACCTAGCAGTTCGAAAACACATCAAAGTGCAAGTAGATAAATAGGTACCGCTCCGGTGGGAAGGTAAACGGCATTTCTGTGTGCTGCTCTGGTTTGCCAGAAGTGGCTTAGTCATACTGGCCACATGACCTGGAAGCTGTACGCTGGCTCCCTCGGCCAATAAAGCGAGATGAGTGCCACAACCCCAGAGTCAGTCACGACTGGACCTAATGGTCAGGGGTCCCTTTACCTTTACCTTTAAGAGGTAAACTACAGTTTCTGGGATTCTTTGGGGGTGCTTTAAGTGTACAGTATGAACACGGTCTCAGTGTATTATAAAAGTGCTTAATTTGGGCAGGATTGTATCTGTGATGTGTCAAGCAGCTCTGTTACAATACCTTCAGGTGAATTCCCAAGCAAAATTCAGGACAGCCAATCCGATGAAGCTGGCTTTGCAGTGTTTTGTGTGGTTCTGCAAATGGAATAAGTGAAGTGATTACATGACCAGTCCAAAGCATTTTGCTGCCTGCACCAAGTCACCAAATGGCTGGCGCACACACGCACATACACCTCATGCTCGGACAAACACTTTGGAAAATCTGGCTGCCCTGTTCAGTCATCGATTCCTGCTTCAGCTGTGCCCCCTCAATTTCACCCCCAAAACAGCCTGCTTCACCCTGCCACACTGCAGGGCCAGCCCTGTGTGATCATAAAGAAAGGAAACACATCAAATAAAGAAGCATATACCCTGCACTGGAGCAACTTCTAGATATTCTGGGACAAATGCAGCAGAGAAACAGCCAGAGGGAAAGCATTTGAAAGATGCTAGAATGATTTACTCACCAGTCCTGGGAGCTGGCACAGTTCTGCGTGACCAAAGCTTCTTGTGGCAAGGCAGAGAATTCCAAAAGCGTCTCGGGGGGGGGGGGGGGAGAACTCAAGACAGAGAGAGGCCGGACTCAGTTTCAGCAAATTGAGCACTTCCACGCAACCCAAGATAATAATAATAATAAAAATTAAGAATCAACTCAAATGCGACTGAAACGTGTAATTATGCAAAACTGCTTTAAATGGGCATTTGTTCAAAAGCGGTGGGCTTTAAAAGATTAATAAAATTAAACACTCTGCAGCAGCGTTTCAGTTCCCAACCCAAATGGGTCTCTGGAGTGCCTCTGGGAGCTCATGGCAATGGATGGGCAAACTCTCACTGATTGAAATGAGGCTGGTTAGGAAGGGCAAGGCTTTTGTGTGGCTCATGTGCTTGCTTTAGAAACCCTCTGCCAAAGTCAAGCACAAAACCCACATTTTGATAATACCATTTAAGTAAAAGAACTATAGTTTGCTGGTGCCGATCTTTCTGATTTCTACTACTGCTTGCATTCCAAATGCATTAACTTCCAGCATTTTGGGGTTTCTTCTTTTGCTAACCTTACTATTGTATGAAATGATCGTGCGCAGGGGAGGTGCATGGATGGGCTCAAACCACAACATGCAGCTCCCATTCAGACCCTGATCTCTTTCTGGGTATAAATTTCAACAAGAACAATCTCTGTCACGTTGCTCATGTCATGGTTTTAAGAATATTTGGAGCATTTTACAAGTATGTTATTTAGATGTATATTTCGGAAAGACTGAAAAGGAAACATAAGTTTTGAAATAGGCACTCTTGCTGGAAGTAAAAAAAAAATATGGAGACACAAGCTAGGCACAATCACTTAAAATTAATTAAACCTAAAGATTCAATCCTGGGCCTACTTACCTGGGAGTAAGTCACAGTGGATACAATGGAACTTAGTTCTGAGTGTACATCCAAACAGTGGGACTTATTTACAAGTAAAATGGAACTGTGCAAATGGGTTTTTTAAAAATATTTTGTAAACCACCTAGAAGCCTATCCTGGCAGGAAGTCATATATGCATTAATAATGATGGGAGTATTTAGTTTTGTGCCACAATTCTATAAGTGCTTACCTGGGAGTAAGCGTCTCTGATTTTGATAGGGCTTACTTCTGACATATATAGGATTGCACTGTAAATTTCCTTAATTCCATTGAGACACAGAGCCCAAGTCTATACAGGTTAACTCGGAAGTAAATCCAGCTGAGTTGAATGGGACTTAGTCATACTTAAGGGTACACAGGATTGTACGCTTAATTATCGCTAGCTTTTTTCTGGGTTTTACCCTGTTTGTCTTTGTCCAATTTAAAACATCTAGCTTTCCTACTCCCCACTCCCCCCCCCCCCAGCTTTTAAAGTATATTTATACACATATAAGAACAACCCATTAATTACAAGCAGACTGAATCTGTAACTCCCCCCATCCCCCCCCCTGCTGGTGAATAATCCCGCTTCCTTTCCTGAAACCTCTCACCTGAGTAAGCCTGCCAGAGTCAAACACTGGAGAAAAGCCCTTTAAAGCACTCCATATCTTGACCAAATGTGCAGACGCGAAAGATAAGAATGAGCTTTTCTATAATGGTCTTGCTTGACTTTAATGTTAGGATGTTCCGCTGATGGGAAGAAAGGGGTTGGCCTTGCATTCTTTAATACTATTTACAAAGAGCAAAGTGTCTCTCTCTTTCTCAATTCCTCCCACCCCAACCCAGCTAAAATCTCTTACCAATTTTAAAACCAGATGGGACTATTCTTATGAGACTCTAATCTGATGTTTTCTTTCTAAATGAAAAAAAAATTAATACTTTCGTTTCTTTCATTAACGATTAAATACACACATTTACATTGTGTTGACTGCAGTATAGCTGTTGTGTTTAATGATGAAAATAAACACAATATAAATATACTGGGTGATTATTCAGAGTTAGTCACACTCAGAGTTGACTCGCTGGCATGAATGGACACTCAAGTTCACTGATTTTAAGTAAGTCAGGATATGCATATCACCCAATGTATATGCGTATAAAATGCTTGTGCAAATATAAAAACACAATCCCATTGTATGTGTATATAATACTGTATTGTACTATATATTTGAATACTCATCTTACATTTACAATATAAATGCACAATGCATATTAATCAAGTCTATTATCAACAAAATGAATGTTATGAAGAGGGGTGCTTATACCATACATATTTCTATATTGTGAATGAGTACTGGTAAAGGTGAATCAGTTTCATAAACAGTATATGAATGAATGCAACTGATTCAACTTCAGCAGTGCTCATTCTCTCTAGAGGGGGGAATGTGTGTTTGTGTGGGTTAGTTTCCCCTAGGGTGGAAATGGTCTCATCTTTACCTACTTCAGCCCATGATTTTTATTTTTTTTTAAGTGGGAACTTCATTGTATATTCTGGAAAAGTATATTGGTTGGGAAGCTTTAACAGAGCTAAGGAGTATGTGCAAGGAGTGAGAAACTAAATTGATGGATGGATGGTTAAATGAATATAAATGAACTGATACCTTTACAGGAAAATAACATTTCTTTTCTTTTTTTTATTCTATAGATCAGTGGGTTTTGTATCTGTAATTCTTTCATATCAGCAAAGAGGAAATAAACTCCCATGTAAATCATTTCCCCCCACCTGGAAGCATATTAAAACCGTGCCATTTTTTTTTCTTTTAAGCAGTGGCCCCCTCCCCCACCATTTGCTTATCAGTTCATCCACCATTACATTTTAAATGAAATTGCAAGGAACCCCCCTCCCTTTCCCTCCCCTAAATTCTAGGCTGATATAGGAAAGTCAGAAGCATACTTTTCTTGCTTTAGAATACTGACCTAGATTCAATTACAGATAGACCAGGAAGGGAGGGTGACACCTTACCGTTCCTCTTTTAAAAATTAGAGGTGGGGGGGAGAAGGGAAATGCCTCTTCCGCCTATACCACATACGACAATTCCCCACCCTGCAAAACGCACCCCAAACGGAGAAGCAATCTGTTTATTTCGTGACAGGGGCTTGGTCCAAACCGGGGTGAAACACACCGCGGTGTTCCTATGCGGGAATCCTGGGGAAGGAGCGATTCTATCATCCTATCGTGCGCTTCGCTCTCCGACTCTCGCGGTGGGTCCTGCCGGAGCGTCGTGGGGAGGGAGAGGCAAGCGGTGCCTACAAGAAAAGAGCCACACTGGCTTGACAGCTACCGCCAAACAAATATCAGCCTCATTACACTAAAAAAAAACAACCCTCTTTTTTTGAGCAGCCAGAAGGACGCTTTGAAGCCCAGGATTTGGAAACTGCTTTTCCTCTCACTGTCTCCCCACCCGCGCTCCGCCCGAGCCTCGCTTCCTCTGAAATACTTACAAGGAGGGGACAACGCTGTGATCCTTGCTTATTGACTTTTATCACTAAATTAGGCATATAAATGACCTGAAAGCGGTGGCTGCCGTATTAAATTAAAAGGGGAGGGGGGAATAAAGAACAATTACCCCCCTCTCTCTTCTTTTTTTCTTTTTCGCCCCCTCCCCTCCCCACCCCCTCCATCCTCCCTGCTCTGATCTCAGCCTGAAAGGAGGCCTGGGCGAGATAAGGAGAGATTGGATTCCTCTTCCAGAGCAGCTCTGCTGCTTAAATAAAATAGACCAGAGAGAGAGAGAGGGAGAGGTTTTGCATCTCCGGTCCATCCGGATGAGATACAGCGGCGCGGGGGGGGGGCGGATCTGAATGAAATGTCTGGCGGTTTGTTAGAACGCTTTTTAAACTTCTTTTAAAAATTAATAAAAATAAAAGCAATGAAGTGGGGGGGAAGCATTTTGGGCGGTGAAGCCAACGCTTCTCCCGTCGAAATATATCCGCCTTTTTGCACGTTTTTTAAAGAAGCGCATCTCCGTTTGAAGGCACACAAATGATCCAGAGCTTCTCAGCATCAGGAGCCGCTCCAGGCATCCGGGACTTCCTCTTCCACCTTCTCTCCGTGGCCAAAGAGAGGTGATGGGAGTCTGTCTGCCATGGGGTACCCCCTGGCTGCTAAGCAAGGTAGGATTGCTGGAAGGGGGATTGAGAGAGAGAGAGAGAGAGAGAGAGAGAGAGAGAGGCAGGCTTGGTTATTTCAAAGAGCCAGAGATCTGGCCAGCTTTAGGAAGCGATGTTCAGGGGCGCGGGAATTGGGGGTGAGAGAGAATATAATCTTAATATTCAGCTCAATGGAGTATCCTTATAATTTATAGCCACCAAGATAAGGCTGGAGGATATAATAATAATAATAAATCGGAAGACGTCTCTTCTCTTTCTCCTCCGCTCCCCCCCCCTCCCCACCAGCCCCACAACCCCACTCCCAACCCTCGGTATTGAATTGCACCTTGGGCAACAGTGCAGAGTCCAGAATCTTAACTTCGCTCAACATATGTTTCCAGCAGATAAGTAAACAATCTGGACGTGAAATGAAAATTTTAATTAATGCAGTAATGCTATTACACCTCAAGTGTGCAAATCCCATTGCATTGCAGTGTGACAATGGGCTGGGCGGGGGGGAGGGGGCGGACCACAAAGCCCAGACAAGGGAGCGCACGCGAGCCCCATCCGGAGATGAGCCCTCGACGCTTTTGCGCCGGAGTGCCAGTTGGGTGCAGACGACGACGCTGGAATCCGGCGTGCACGTTCGCTCCTCTTTCCCTCTCCTTGGCGCCGCCTGATCCCTTTCTTTCTCTCTCTCTCTCTCTCTCCTTCCACGCCCGTTGAGGAGCTTCTCTTTCCGTGCGCGGGTTTAAAATTTGGCAACAGCAGCAGTCTTTCATTCCCGGCCCCTTTTAGTCCCTCAAACTTTTTGGAATGTGATCTTCCCCTCCTCGGAACTTGCACGTTATTTCTTGCTTAGCTGGTTCAAAGGAGGCGTGCTCGGCCCTAATGAAGTATATTGGGTGATTTGTCCTAATAAAAAAAAATTAAGAAAAATAAAAAGAAGAAAGCAGGATTGGCTCTTGCCTTTGATGTGCTTATAAAACAGACCGAACCGAAGCCGAGGCGTGTGAAAGAAGAAAGGGAGGAAGATGCTATTAAAACACAAACGTTTTAAAAGGCAGATGAAGACCTAGCAGGAGAAACCGTAAACTCCAGAGAGATCAAACGCCTCTGCAGCTTGCGTGGGGACCGCATCGCTCCCGAATTGAAAAGCAAACGACTGGCCGGCAAGGCTTAACCGATTCCCACGGGATCTGCGGGGAAAGGCCTCCACCCACCCACCCCAGGGCCCCAGTCTGAGAATCTCCTCCATCCCGGCTACGGGGTCGCCTCTGCGCCCCTTTCCCTCATTTTCGCCCCCATCCCCTTCGAAGACTGGAAGCCGTGCCACTAAAACTTTGCTTCTCCATCCTCCACCCGCTTCTCAACCCATCTGTCTCCCTTGCTGTTATTTTTCTCCTCCTCAACCATCTCCTCCGTCCCGACAATCTCCCCTCTCGAGTGGTAGGAAGGCCTTCTTGAAACCGGCGGCCAGGGACTTAAACCCATTTCAATCTCCTGACCTTTGCGATTAACTAGCCCACTTCCGCTGGTCTAGTCAATTTCACAAACCCAGAATTCCACACCCACACCCACATCAACTTTTCCTGCATTTCTTTTTTAAGCAAATCCCAAAGGGAGCCTAACGAAGCCAGCTTGGCGCATCGCCTCGCCAAGGAAAGGCCTTGGAGGAGTTGTGGGCCAAGTTCCTCCTTGGGCTGAAGGGCTCCTGGTGCGCCTGGGAGGTTGGCGCAGCTCGTCCACGTCGCCAGGCGTCGCTTTCCACCCCACACATCCTCCTCCACCCCAGCCCTCCCCACGAGACTCCTGCAGGCAGCATGCGAGCTCCCACCTAGCTCGGAGGCAGCAGCTGCCCGGGATCTGCGTCGATCGCGGTCTGGCGATGCGGCGGAGAACGTGTTCTTACCTGCGCAACTTTCCTCCGCCGCTTTGAAGCTGCTCCGCCAGATGTTCCGTACAAGATGCAGCTCGATAAGCGACGGCTCGCTGCGTCTGCCGAGCTGACAGCTCCAAATCGAGAACCCCTTTCGGCAAGGAGGGGCGGCGGCGGCGCGGGTGCATTCGTTTTGGGGTTATTTCTCGGAGTCTCGTTTCCAGAAGAGTCTCCATCTTCTTCTTCCTCCTCCCCCCACCTTTTTTCTGTGTTCTAGACATTGACGTTGCTTAAAAAATACTTTCATGGGCTAGAGAATGAAGATGATGTTACTGATTTCCCCGTTCCCTTTTTTAAGAAAAACAACAACAAGCAAAAACCCAGTACAATGAAGGAAATTTAGCCGGAGGGAGGGGGGCAGGGATTAAAAAATATATTTTAAAAACCGCACTGTCAAATCACAACCTGGGATCTGTTTGATCTCCCAGAGCCCCTTTGAATGGCTTTGATAGTCCTCGGCGGCGAATTTCCGCCCTTATTATCACCAATCAGCAGAAATCAGTAATAGCTCTCCGAGACTTCTTAATGTGTCCTTTCAAAGGAAAGTTTCCAGCACGTCCGTGGCCTCGCTCGTTTAATCCCCTCCGCAGCAAAGTTGGCCAAGAATCCAGCGTTTCCATCTGCAACTAAATGAGGGGGCGCTTCTTTTGCGCGCGCGCACCCCCCACTTTCCCCCTGGCTGGAGTTTGAGAGGGGTGGCCTTTGGGGAGGATTAGGAAAAAGTATAAATAGTGGGAGTCAGTGAAGTTTGCAGCTAGCTAGGAATAGCTTCTTTCCTTCCTGAAAGGAGGGAAATGGATTAAGAACTTCCAGCCCCGCCCGCCTTCAAAGGGGAGTTTATTTGAAATCAATGATTTGTGGACGAAGAAGACCAGATCCTCAGTCCACTTCATCAAGGTTGCTTGAATATATAGCGCGATCTTATAACACCGCAATCTATAATCGTTGAGACCTAGAGAGGATTTTGCTGCCGGTTAGAATGGGCTGCGCATTGGACCCTGGCGGTGTAACCCTAAACGTGTTTACTAGGGAGTAAATCCCGCTGCGTTCAAGCAGATTTGCTCCCAGGTTCGCGTCCATTGGCAGCCTATTTCCGCTCAGCCAGATTGCTCTCAAGCAAACAGGTTTGAGGATCGGGTGCCACTCCCCCTGCTGTCAATCGGGCTGGCCTTTCACTCCTCAACTCTCTTACTGGGAAGGAAGGGCCCGTTGCTTTCAGCGGGACTGCCTTCCAAAGAATCACACTGAGATTTCTTTTGGAAGACAGGGGAGGGTGTACCAATCGTGTCCACTTGTTGAGCGACCGCATTGTTCCCAAACCCCAGAGTTGAGTAGCGGTTCAAAACTCCAGCACCAGCGAGGTGTGCGCACGTTCGCCCAGCAGAATCCTAGGCCCATCATTAAAAATGAAATAAAATCTCTCCGCCTGATTCCCCAATCTCCCTCCTCTCCAGCTGTGTGGGTCCATATCCTTCATCTCTCCAGCTGACCAGTAGGGGCTGGGCACGCTGAGCACCCCAGACAACCCAAACTCAGAGGGGGGGGGACTGAGGGCTAAATGGGATCCTCTTGCCTTCCCCTGCTCTTTGGGAAGCGCACGGAAGGCGTGGTGTCTCCTAACCCCCGCAGCCTTTTGTTTAATGATTTTATTGAAAGAAGGAGACAGTTGTGGCGAAACAGGTTTGACAAGGAGTTCGTTCTCTCCCTTTAGGGAATAGTTCTCGCGCGCTCTCTCGCCTTCTTTTGCAATTCTTTTGACATCAAAGTCGGTAATCGGTTCATTTCGGTGTCATGGCGATTATTTAATATTTTTATCTCTGCACGCATAAAAATAGCTACACGCACCTGCAAACGAAGGAGCCGGATAGAGGTGGTAATTTGGCGGAGGAATGAGGAAATGTTGCAAGGGGCGGGGCGAGGGGGGGACAAGCGATGAAGTTTCAAGACAGTCCTAAAGTTTTGCCCTGTTGGCATTCGTCTGGATTTCTGTTGAGAGGAAAGTCATCACACAAACTTCCGCGAGTCAATTTCTGTGGCGTCTAGAACACAAATAAGGATAACAATGCGCAAACTTTCGAATCACACAGGACTCTTCGTAGAGCAGAGTGGAAACTATCCAGCATCAACTTGGCAAAATCGTTAGATTGTAGAAAATATGGGCAGGAGCTGTATATTCCGTGGAGCTCCTGGTGCTGGGTTGACGTTAAAAATACATAATACTACTTATCAAACCTTTATTAGGCATTATACAAATAAAACCATAAAAGAGAAAATAAGATATAAAAGCCTTGAAATATATATAAAAAGGCAGCAGTTGGCTACATACATATGTATATATATGCATATAGAGTCAGTGGTTTTCCTTGTTAACCTGCTCCTTGGAGAACTGCTACCAAAAACTCGGCTACCCCCGCCGTTACCCTTTGGTCAACGTCGGATAGGCAGAATCCCACACATTCACCTTGCTGGGGTTCCAGACCACCCAAAAGAGGGGACAGCACGCGTTGACGGAGCGTACGGTACAATGGGCAATGAAAGAGAATATGCTCTACGGTGTCCGGGACATTCATAGAACATCTGCAGAATCTCTTGTTTCTGGGAATGTTTTGATATCTTCCCCTGACAAATGCTGAGGGAAAAACATTCAAACGGGCCAGCATAAAAGCCCTACGTTGGGCTGGGATTATTAATTTAGTGACGTAATTGGCTCTGCCAGCTAAGATATTTAAACCATAGAATATGGGAGAGCAAATTTTGTTTACAGCTGCCATAATATTTTGCCTCTCGACATCCTTTAGTCTAGTTAGGATATTATGGAAAATGTATTGCTCATTAGAATTGTACAGGGGCTCCAGCTCGATGCCTAAAGATTCAATCTTTTTTTCGAGGTACTGATACCATCTTGATTTGTAGGAGTCTTTGAGCAAATCTGCAAGCAGACTTGATGGAGGGCAGCGAAAATGGCAGCGTAACCAGTACTTTATTGAGGTGGACCAGGCCCAGTATTCCATTGTATGTATGCCTATTTCTGCACACATTGTTTCATATTTAATCGCAGCTGGGAGTCCAAGAATACGTCTCAAAAAGCTGGAGTGAATCTTTTTTAAATCACTATTATATGCTTGGACCCATAGCGGGATTCCATAGAATATCTGGGATTGCACTCTGGTTTCACCTCAGATCGTATAAAAATACATAATAAAATAGAAGAGGGGTGACCTGGGGTGCTGAAGTATTTAGAAGCTCTAGCTCCGTGTGGACATGACATCCTCACATCTATCGTTGAAATCAAAACAGAATTTCGCAAAATGAATATGTTTAAATGGCGAGTTTGAGCAGTGGAATATGTAACCTTGCTCAATCGGCACCCTTTTCCATTCCCCTTGACGAAGAGTCCTGTGTGACCCAAAAGTTCCAGGAGAAAGATCCTGCGAAAAGAAAAATCGGTCCCTCCCCTCTCCTGCTTTGCATTCCCTTGAGGCGACGCGGCAACAACTAGGTAAATCTCAGCTTCACATATCGACTACACGATGACCACAGTAACGACAGCATTTTACAAAGCTAACCAACCTATTTATTTGAGAGGCCGCGTTGGTGGTGATGGTGCAATATAACCTATTTATTTATTTATTTATTTTCTAGAGAAGCACAAATCCACACACACGCAACTCCATTTTGCCAAACAGCCAAGTTTCCCCCGGGACCATCACCTCCTAATGTCCTCTCCATCTCGCACTTTCAAATCAACGCTGTAACCAAAACGGAGGAGTCCAGCCAGCCCGTTGCGTTAGCGCCCAGGAAGGGAACCCAGGAGACCAAGTCTCCAGCGCGCGCACACACACACACACACAGACACCCCGCGCGCCCAGGCCTTTCTCCGTGGGGCTTCTGGCGCTCCTGTCCCAGCCCTCCGGACTCTCTTCCCCAAATCTCCAGAGGAGGAGACAGCTGACGGCAGCCCTCCCGCCTGTACCTGTGAGGGCAGCGTTAAGACTAATCTAGCTAGATGTTAAAGGACGCTGAGCTATGAGTGTTATCACAGGGCCTGACAGCAACTGTCAACTGGGGTTAAATCAGCCCGGGCGCGCAGCTCCTCCGCCTCCGCTGTGGGGTCCATTCATTGCGGCTTGCCTCGGAGTGTCCCCTCGCAACTGTGCCTCTGATTGTCGCCTCCGAGTCAAGCCAGGTCTTAATTGCGCCCATTTGTAAGTGGGCTCTCTCTCTCTCTCTCTCTTTTTGTCATGCTAAACAAGCGTGGTTCAGCCATTCTAACCTCGCCTTTCAAAGCTTTTCTCCTCGGCTCTTTTGTTTACCTTCGCCTGATCTCTCATTTATTTATCTATCTATTCTTCCTCTGCTTACCCTGCCATTCAGGTCCCGTGTATGTTAATTGTGTTATGCCATTTAATTCTAACAGCGGTCTCCAAAGAGCACTTAATGAGAAAAACATCTACAACATGGATCACGTTGGCTATTCAGCTTAGCCAGATGGACAACTGCTACTTCTTCTCTCTCTCTCTCGCCCTCCCCACCTCACGCCCCCCCCCCCATCTTTTCTTTCTATCCTCCCCTCCTTCCCCCTTTAATGAAAAATCCTTTCCTGGACAAAAGGAGAGACCTGATGAATAGGGGCGCCAAACACTGTTAATTGTTTGGGACAAGATGCTAATCTGCCCTGCTCCAGCCTCCCTTCCGAGATGTTTCTTCCTCTTTCCAGGCCTGCGCCCTCTGATTTGGGATATTGGGGAGGGGGAGTGAAATGTGGAAACGTGGGCAAGGAAGGTGGTGGAAATTGGGAGTGGGGGCGCTTTTGAGGCACTCCTGGACCCCCACTCAGCAGAGGGACCAAGAGGGACCCGAGGGCAAGAGAGCTGTCTCGCCCCATTTGGAAAGAAGTGAAGTCCTACATTTTGCCATCGAAAGAGCGGAGGTCATCAAATCATCAGGTGTGGAGTCTACATTAAATGATCCTGGGACCTGGAAAACGAGGGCGAAGTGGGCGGTGATTGCAATACGTGCGAGGGACGAGGAAACGGAATTTCTAGAGGTCGAGAAGCCCCACAAACTGCCGTTAGTTCAGCCGGAAGGGATTCTGCACATTCTCAGAAGCGCTCTTCTCTTCCTACATTTTACTGGGCAGGGAGACGGGGCTAAGGTGAATTCCTTCGGGCTATCCCAGCCCTTCGGAGCTTTTTTTGTGCCGCCTCGCTTTTGGAAATCTAGAGCTCCGCCAAGACATAATCGCTTAGCTGCTTAAGTTTGGGGTCAATATTTGGGTACCTCCAACTGTACCGGAAACATTTCGAGAACTTGATCAGTTCTTTTCAGCCCTGAAGCAAAATATGGACCAGTCCGTCTAACTGAGTTTCACTGTTCCTTTTCCTTCCTGCACCTCCCTTTAAATCTCTTTCCTTCCTAATCCTAAACAAGGTGAGACTTATTCCTTTGCCACTCAACCAGACTGCAAATCCTATGCCTGAGAATGGTCCCCACCGAACACAACGGGACTTAACTGCTGAGTAAACGGTAAACCTGTAACCGATTACCCTGTTTTAAACCGGTTCAGTCTCTTAAAACACTGCTGCAAGGCAGGCTGTGGTTCGACGCGCACTTAATTAGGAGTAAGCCCACTGAATGCACGAGAGATCATTCGTAGTAAATATGCAAACAGTGTGTTATTAAAGACTCCCCTTAGCACAAGCATTTACGAGTTTGCTCAAAAGTCGCCCCCACTCTGTGTTCCATGGAGCTTGCACTAGGGTTGCGGCCTCAGAGAGGCCCAGAGGACAGATCGCTAGCTGGGGACCTCGCTGAGTGGCCGAGAGCCAGTCATTGTCTCTGACTCAACCTCAGTTTCCCAATCTGTAAAATAGGAAGAGTTGGTTTTGAGAGAGAGAGAGAGAGAGAGAGAGAGAGAGAGAGAGAATGTAGCACCATACACGCCCCTGGGCCTTAGAAGCAAAGGAACCCAGAAATCGAAATAAATAAATGGATGGGATGGATGGATGGATGGATGGGTGGGTGGGTGGGTGGATGGATGGAAAGAAAGGAGTTTGACAAGCTATGGGCACGATCTCCCTGGAAGTTCGTCCACGGCAGGAAAGATTGAGCAACTGCTTTCGCTACCCACAAAAACCCAGTTCATTTTAATAGAGCGTAAGCAGGATAATTTCCCGGAAGATTGTGCCCAGATCTTTAAAAATCTTCGAGCTTTCAGGACGATATTAGAAATTGTTTGTATCCTGACGCTACTTTCTGTAGTATTTGCAGGCCCTGCCACACCGCCAAGACGCAGGTAGACTTGGCCAGCTTCCTCGCTGTCTAGAAGGTTTTGTTTTGTGTGGATCGAGACTGGATTCACAAGCACATAACTGACGTGTTCGACGACAGATTGTCTTTATTCAAAATGTCTTTGTTCAGCAAATGAACAGAATTAACGAGGTAAAATCCTTCTGGATACAATTCTTCCCCCAATACATTGTTAAAACATATTTAAATTACCACCGTGTTATTCATTTTTTTAAATTTTATTTTCCATTAAAAAAAACAATTCTACTGCCTGACTTCATATCTGACATTCTGTCTAAAAGTAAACTTAGGTCTACTTGCACTGATTCACACAAATTGAAGGACTATCTGTTTTAAATTAAGCAAACACTATCATACCATGTTTGAAATATAAACGTTTTTCACCCTTTTTTAATATCTCTGAAGAGCTTCTTTTTTAATCTTTTTGACATGAAAAGCAATTTTAGCTATTAGTGCTGGATGGTAAAATATAGATATATAGATATATATAACACAGCTAACTCTTGTTTTTTAATGTGCAAAAAAAGGAAATCGTTAAGTCAGAATACTTCCGGGATTTTAGGAATTCAAGTCCGATTCACATCCGATCATATAAACTCATAGACATTGAGATAATAAATAAAAAAGAAAATCATCATCATCAAAGATGCTTTGGCCTTTCGGCCAAAAAGGGCAATTAAAAGTTTGACACATTTACAATTCTTACAAGTTTCGGGGCCCCTCGGAGCCCCAAGTGCAGAAAGAAAAATACCTTTTGTGTGTTTGTTTTTGGATTCGACTACAAAGTCTCGGAGTCTCCCCATCCCCGCCCTCCCACCCTCGGAAAAAGTCGAGTCTTAAAAGTCTTTCCCCAGGTGAAATCAGGTCTCCGGGACATCTCTCCCGCGCTCAGGTGGCTTTCGCTTAGGCTCTTAAAATATCTCTGTTTCTGAAGTCTCATCAAATATCACATGCACCACGGAGGGGTTCCGATTCCACCGGCAAGCCAAGGCTATGGCGACGTGGGGGTTTCCAGGCCGCCTGCCCTATGTGGGGCTGTCAATGATGGGAGCTTGCCGGGGGGGTTACATGGCTGCGGCGTGCGCTGACGAGTAGGGGTCTATTCCAGTCTTGGTCATGCCTGGGAATAATATGTAGGCCACGGGAGGCTGCAAACTGGACGCCGACCAAGCCGTACAGTTACAGGGCACCACGTAGCCGGGGTTGGTGGGCGACGGGTGGGTGTGGGTGTGCTGGCTGGGGCAACTCAAGGTGCCAAAGGCCCCGTTCTGGTATCCCAAGGTGGAGGCGTAGGGCAGGGTGCTGGTGGCCAAGGTGTGGGGCACCTCGGTCATCTTCTGGATGGCGCTGGAGCTGAACTGGCTGGGGTCAAGTAAGGAGTAGGGCGCGGAGGTGGGGGGCAGGAAAGCCCTCGCCTTCTCCGGGGAGCCGAGCAGAGAGTCCGTGGCTGCCACGGGGAGCCCGGCCGCCTTGAGGGGGTCAGTGTCTCCGAGGTAAGGCAAAGGGAAGACATACCTGTCCTTCTTGAGGAGGTTCTTGGGCTTGCGACGGGGCCGGTACTTGTAGTCGGGGTGCTCCTTCATGTGCTGGGCGCGCAGCCTCTTGGCTTCGTCGATGTAAGGGCGCTTCTCGGCTTCCGACAGCAGCTTCCACTCGGCGCCCAGGCGCTTGCTAATCTCCGAGTTGTGCATTTTAGGGTTTTCCTGGGCCATCTTCCGACGCTGGCCCCGGGACCACACCATGAAGGCGTTCATGGGGCGCTTGATGTGGTCGGAAGGTTTGGACATGGTGGTGTGCCGGACGGACGCCTCGTCGAGCAGCCCAACCGCCGCCAGCTGTCCCCAGCCCCACGCACCTGGCTCCGCTTCGCCTCCTCCTCCTGCCTTCCAGCCAAGGCGACCCCCCACCACGCTCAGCTGATCATACCAGTTCTCCGGGCGATCCAGTCCCCGCCGAGGTACCCCGATGGATGGCTGGGGAGCGGGGAGGGGAGGAGAGGAGAGAAGCGGAGCGAGCGAGCAAGCAGCAGGAAGAGGAGGAGGCAGCCGCAGGGCGAAGGAGCCCGAGGAGCGAGGCCAAAGGCAATCCAGGGGCGCCTAGTCCGCCGGCGAGCGAGCGCTCTCTCTCCCTCTCTCCAGAGGATTGCCGGGGGGTCCCCTCGACGGCCCTGGAACCGGGGATCGGTGGCGACGCGGAGGGTGTCTGGCTCGGCTGGCAAGGGACTGAGGACAAGGAGCGGACTCGGAGCCAAAAGCGGGGAAGTTCAAAGGCGAGGCTGTTCGGGACGGCGCGCAAGCTTGACGGAGCGGCGAGTAGGGCGTTCACTCCCTTCACCTGATCGCCCAATCAGCGGCCAGAGAAAGAGCGAGCGAGAGAGAACGAATACCTTCGGAAGAGAGAGAGCGGGAGAAAGAGGAAAAAAGAGGAGGGGGAGAAGGAGGGGAGAGGGCAGAAATCACTAAAGACACAGGATTAAAGGGGCCGCTTTTGTTAGACGGCGCGCTAATAGCAGCAGCCAATAAAACTCCGCCCATCCCCTCGTTTTAGGGCGGAGTGGGTGAAAAGAGCTCTTTTGAGCAGGGAGGGGGCATGGCAGAGTGGTGGCAACCCTCCCCCTAATTTGGGGAGTGGGGTCCAAACAAACGGAGTAAATTTGTCAATGGGGCAAGAGCACGAGCCAAGGACAAGGGCGTCCTTGTTAATGTTTCCCCCCTTGTGTTCGACCCCACCAGAAAAGCACCAGCTCTGGCTGGAGAGAGAGATGTGAGGGGGGGGGCACTGAGGGAGAGAGAAATGACAGGCGACTGGGGGGGGGGGCGATTGTTTGAAAAGCAAAAGTGAGCAGAGCCGCGCGAAGGTCGCCACGCGTCTCTCTCCAGCTTCCCCTCTTGCCCCTCAAGGAGTTGGGCAGAGCCGGGGAGAGCTTGGCAAATGCCGACCTGGAGAAACGGGGCTGAGCGGGGGCAGTGGAAGGACGAAGCTGTCTCCATATGCATTAAGGGGGTCTGGCACTTCGATGGGGTGGACGGGAGTGGAACAGGATAGACCTAAACTTCCAGCGCTATTTGGAGTTCATTTTTATACCAAAAGTCAATACGTACTTTATGGAGGCGAAAATCTACAGAGCCTCAAAGATCACGAGTTCTGCCCGACTTAAGTGAACTGGGCTAGGAGGGGACGCTGGACGGGGCGGGCGCGGCGAGGAAGACATTTGTCCCCTGCGCTTTGGTGACGATGCCCTTTTGTGATGCGCTCTCTCATTCTTCTCCTCTGCTTTAAATCCAAGCCTTTCTCTGTCCTGGGGTTTTTGTTGTTGCTTTGGGGGGGGGGGGGCGGGTAACTATTAAAAGATTGGCTTCTAAAGAGAACAAAATACCCACAGGAGCTCTCCCTCCCTCCCTCCTCTCTCCCCTCCACGCCTGTTTTCTTTGAATAATTGCTGCCTAACGCAAAATGCCCTTGGGGAAAATATTTATTAAATGGAAACCATTTCCCTCGAATCCCCAAAGAGCCCGGGTTCTTGAAGGGCCTATTGGCTCTGTGCACCTGCCGAGTTTAAAACTGGTCCAACATCAGCCTTCTCTCTCTTCCTCCACACCCCCGCCCCGCCCCTCGACCCTCTTCCATAGTTTCCCATCGCCTCCTTTCGCTCTGTAGCTGCTCTCGTTCGAAAGGCGCGTCAGAGTTAACAGGAGTTGGGTTACCTTCCCTTCTTTTGTAGATCCGGATCTTTGATGATGCCTTTTCCGCGTCTCGGGGTGGGGGTGAGGAGAGAGGATGTTTTAAAATATAGGAATTCTGAGGCTCATTTAGCCAACTGCATGGTTCAAATTGGATTTTGATTTTTACAAAAAATGGAAAAAGAGCACGCCAGGTAATTTTACACCCGTGATTTTAAAGCTGTCAGGATGTAAATATAGGCGCCTCATCCATTTTTTAAAATGTCAATCAAATAAATTAATAATAATAATAATAATAATAATAATAATAATAATAATAATATCATCCACTATGTCCCGTGGTGTTAAACATTCTTACAAATATAAAACCATATGATTTGCAGCACTGTCTAAGGGGCGGGGCGGGAACCTGTCATTTTCTTTCCTCTCCGTTGTTATGGGGGGCCCTGTAGAATAATGCTTACCCATTAGCCCCCCTTCTCCCAACCTCGACTGACGATCTGATTTTACTCAACTTCCTATTTAAAGCAATGGAAGGCCGGTTTCAGTCCTTACACCTGTACAGAGAGGCGTCTTAAACCGCTCCCCGCAGGCAACACCTGCTGCCGAGCTCATCCTGGTTCATATTAAAAGATCTCGGAAGTACACACACACACACACACACACACACACACACACACACACGGGACACAGAAGCGCGCACACAAATATTCCCCGTGCCGCCGGCTTTCTCTCTCTCGAAATCAGTGCCGATGCCGAGTCCAAACCATAGTTTTGTTTTGTTGTTGTTGTTTTTCAAGCTTGGGAAGAAACAGCAGCGACCAGCTCTCCCCGCGCTTGGCAACGGCGTAGGTAATAGATCGCAAATATTTGCAGAACACCAATCATTTTTCAGCCAGAGACATTCTCCCCCCTCCCTCTGCGCCCGGGGCCCTTTGCGTTTTGCTCCCCAAGGTATATTTAGAGGTTACATGCCCCATACGAGCGGCTGGTTCATGCATATGTAACGCATCGGTGCTGTGCTGCGTGTGTATTGGTATGTCTTTTTCGAACGGAATCCTCCATCCGACCGCCCCCGCTTCTCAATTCTGCCACACTTTTATCCAAAGGAAGGTTTCTAATATATCAGTGTCTAGAGCAAAAAAACCACCTCACTGTTGGTGTTGGTGTTTTTTTTAATGCAGGGCAGAGTGGCCTTTGATTCTTGAATTGCATGTGCATGTGCGTAATATATATGAAGTGATCTCTTGAATGAAAACTACACTAACAGGAGGGAGAGAGAGAAAGAAAACCCATGCCATTTCAAATGCTCAGGGGGATATACATGGATTTCGTTAGCTGCCACGATTTAAATAGCTGAAGTCTGGGACCCTGGCTTCTGCTTGTGTCTTCTGCCTGTGGCGATGCACGTCCATACGTACCTTTTTGAGACATCAGACATCTTCTCCCACCCTCCCCAACTCCCACCACCGTCGTAAATTGATGGCGCCCGCGAATAAGGCTCTATAAAGCTTATTCCTCCCGCACTCGCCGGCGTGCTCCCGTCCTGTGGGCTCAGCTCAAGTAATGGCCGCGCGCGCCTGCTATTTCTGAGCCCGGCGCGGTGCTCAGCTAGCAAACCCTGGCACAGGCCGGCCCCGCTCGACATGCGCTTTTACGCGGCAAGAATGGTCTCATTGCAAGGGCCCGCGTAGACGGCTTGAACGCAATGTGTAACTTAAGTAAACGGACGTGATTAAAGGGGGGTTTTCCTCCGCTGTCGATTTTTATACTTCCAGATTTAAGATGACCAATAGCGATAATCTATGAGCTCACTCCCCTCCCTCCCGGGCACCAAAACACCGACGAGAGAGCTGATTGCGCGCGGCACGGCGCTAAACATACACATAAGCAGTGATTTTTGTGGGGGTACGCGGGGGTACGCACAAAAAACATTTTGTGAATTAAGTTTGGCCTCATTGAGGGCAGTATTTCAGTATGAGTCGGAAAATGAGAGTGCTCCTAAACATTATTTTTTTAAGAAAAAAATCACTGCACATAAGATACATAATTCACCAGGTCGGAGGAAGGAGCCGCAGTCCCTTGCCCTCACATCCTACCCCCGGGGGAATTGGAATATGATTCAAAGGCTGCAGCAGACGTTTCTTAGTAAATTTCGTTGGCTATTTGGAGGCGGGGACCCTGGGAACAGGTGAGCGCTCCCTCTCTCCCATCACGCACCCGCAGTGGCAAGGGCGCGCGCGCAAGCACACGCACACTACTTTTTCCTCGGTCAGAAAACTCCTGGATAAATCACTTCACGCCATTTGCCTGATTGTATTAGGGCGCTGGGAAGTGGGGACTGGGAAAGAAACTACGGTGCCTATCAGGCCAGGAGGAGACCCCAACCAGGCGGGCAAAGAGAAGCGGGGTGGGGTGGGACAGCGGTCGGCGTGTTGTTGCTTAGTCAGGGCTACAGATGCTATTTGTCTCCGGGTGAACAAAAGTCCTCTCCAAAATACTCGTAAAGCGCGCTCTTGAACCGAGTTTGCGCCCTGTTTTAGAACACAGCTCACGATCCTGACTGATTTTTTCTCGCAACTTCCACATTCTTTCCTCAACTGCGAAAATAATCCCAGGTCTAAATCGGGTCTCTGTAAGGGGCTACCCAAAGCAGCTCCCCTCTTGCCCGTTCGCCCCCTCCGACTTCTTGGGAAAGCTCCAAGACAGCTCAGGTGCAACGCTGTGCGAGGGATCCTCCTGCTTAGCCTAAATGGACAGGGGTTATTCGTCAGCTGAAACGTCAAGTCTCAAACCGAAATGATTGTTTAGCCTCGGGGCAGGTTCCCTCTCTGCCTCAATTCCCCACCAGCAACTAAAAAAAGCTGGGGAGGGTAGAATCGGAGGACCAATAGGAGAGAAACTGCCACTCAGAGCCCTTTGCCAAGGCAAACGTCTCTCCCGCGGCTCATGGCCGTAGTCTGGGATTAGTCAGCAGCCAGATGCGCCTTGCGCGGGGCAACCAGTTTCCTAATGCGATCCCTTCTTCGGGCGCGCGGATTGCTCGCATTCCCAAAGAGCATTGGGATCTTTCCAGCCGGGGTTGCTGCGAGGGTCTGGCTGGGAAGCGCTGTCTCCCGACTGTAGCGCAAGGTCGGGAGCTCACATGGACCAAGGTGCGCAGAGCCACGAGGCAAAGACCCGCGCTTGATAAAAGGCAGGAAAATCACATTACAGATCTGAGCTTGGGTGTGCGGTCCCTTTGACTCAGGCTCGATGACATATCGGTTCTTTCCTCCTCCTTTCCTGCCAAATTATATTTTATCCATTTATTTATTTTATCAAAAACATTGTTATTGGGGATGGGTGGGAGGAGAAGTATGTATTTATTTGAGGGGGGGGAGGGACCTGCTATCATTATCCCCGCTTAGAAACAAGTGAAATTTGGTCTCTGGGTTTACAAAATAATCCAGATAGCAAGACCAATCGTTTGGGAGTTGAAGGCTGCCCTTTGTTGGCTGTCGAAGACCCTTTCAAAAAACACTCCATAATTGTTGGGACTATTGATGGAGCGAGATTGCTCTGCCAATAAACTCCCGGACGCTCGTCTAGGCGCGTTTAAGCAGCCTGGGAGGGAAATGGAGAGCGCGCGCACGCACACTTTCTCTTGCATTGTGTCCACATCGTTCCTTCCCATGGGAGGAACACCCAAATGGGGGATTCTATTGAATAGCCCACTAAGTCCCTCATGGAATTCCAGCGACCTCGTCTTCAGGAAAAGAGAACTCCCACCTGCTGCAAAGACAAATCGCTCGACTTCAGCAAGCTTGCGAGGAAGTTTGTGGGGTTGGCTCCCCCTCCCCTCGCTTCTTTCCACCAAAAGGTATACAAGAGAGAAGGGTGGGGACGGGGTTATAATTGCGGGGGGTTATTTCCCGCAGAGCAAAAGATATGAGTAAATGCTGCGCCCGAAGGCAGTCCAGCTTCCTTTGGGAATCGCGTTCAAGCCCAATTAGGAGGCGCCCTCTGCACAGGCGAATGTCATCCCGGTTTAGAACTGGGCGCGCTTGCTATTTCGGGGGCAGGAGAAAATAGCAGCGAAGCAACAGGACAAGGACCGACCAGGTTAAATATATTCTTCTCTTCTCGGCACCCATCTAACTGGACGCGCCGGAGAAGTTCTGAGTTAAATTGGAGACGGGGGGCGGGGAGCAAGTTAACCACTTCGTTTCAATGCTAAGAATGAATCAACTTTAAAGTGCGTTGCTTTTCACGCACAAAAGAGCAAAGTCAACGGGGGAGTATATGGGTCTCAGAGGGTGCGTAAGAAGTTTTCGAGACACTGTCAAGAACTTCAGCATCACAATCCATTCCCTGTCCTCACATACTCCACACATGCAGTTAATTCCCTTGGCGATGTGAGAAGCGGTTTTCTGGAGCGGCATTTTGATGAAAATATGTGGACCAGAAGTATTGTGCGATATATATGCAATGCATATCCAGACATTTACATGCCACGAACTCCACTAAAATAAGTGCGGGCGCTGAATCCTTTTCTTCTTCTTTCGGAGAGTCCCCAGAGTAGTTACAAGTAACAGCATTTAAGATTGCGATCCTGAATATGTATTGGCAACTATGGGACTTACACTGATTAAAAATTATTAGGATAGGGCTAATAGTTTCAGCAGAAAGCAATACAAAACTATTAAAGCAATGAAGAGATCCGACCACTCTTCATGCTGCCATTATCACCATCATCACCAATAACCACGATGACGATGACCACTACCATCTCTTTGGTCCATCTATTCCTGTATCTTTAAGGATGGTTGAAGGTGGCATTGGTACAGCAGTGATGCTCAAAGGATCACTTTGAGCATCACTGCTGATTAGCCTGAATTAGCCTGAGAAAAGATAAGTGAAGTTAATAGATAGCCCTTAGTCATGGATCAAAGCCCTCTTCCTTGTTCAAGAGGCCACCGTCCTAAACATATTAACATGAAGAAAGTCCAGTTGATTTTAGAGGGGGTAACTTGTTAATAACATGCTGAGGCTAAGTTCAAGTCTCTGTTCTTATTTTCCATATAAATGCCAGTGTTATTTTTGGAATTGCAAGCAAACACATTGACATCTGCTGGCATTTTGGTTTCTTTCACAAACAACCGCTTCATTATTGTTATTTATTAAGTTTCTATGCTGCCCTTCATTCAAAGACCACAGGATGGTACGCAACATAAAAAATACAAAATACAAAATGAGAACACAATATACCGGTACATATGTAAACAAAAGAAAACCACTAACTCCCTTCACCAAACACATTATTATTATTATTATTATTCATTAAATTTGTACATAAATTTATTAAATTTCTAGAGTCACACCTGAATGCTGGCCTGCAGCTTTTAAACATCTTTTAGAATTGTCAGATTTTGTTATCTCTTACTTATTCCCTCATTCAAGGACCACTGCAAGTCAAATGAACACCTGTCTTTCAACTGCCACATGAATGGTGTTAGAATAAAATCTGAGGCTAGGCTAACACAGTCTTCAATTTGGCCCTCCTGTGTCACAGAAAAGCCATTTTCCTGTCACTCATATGTAACGCATGAATGTCTGTGGCTGCAGTCATATACGAAAGTATCTGGAACTAAAACATTGACTGGGGTTTACTTCTGAGTAAAGACACATTGTATGTACACATACCTGGGAGCAAGCCCCAACAAACACAGTAGAATTTGCTTCTCAAACATTATTATAACTCTCATATATTTGGATATTTTTTCCTAAATTACATGGAAATCTGTATATGCCATCATTTATGTAGCATCACTGCAGAAAGTTTATTTATGTAGCATCACTGCAGTAAAACTTCTCTGGACAATAGCTAAGGGGGAAAGGAGCAGAAAGTACCTTGGAGTAAGTTTCAGCCAGCTGATTTAGTTAACCTTTTAGCAGAGTAATCTGAGGGTTGTTCTATTGAAATATATGTGCACATATACTAGAACATCCATGGGAATGTGTTTGTGATGATTCTGAAGGGAAGGGATAGTTTTCCTTAAGTGCAAGGCAGCACATTTTATTAAACTGAATAACAGAACAAAACCACCCCTTATTGCTAGAAGGAAGAGTCACCTTCATTTTCTTCTCTATCCACCAAATATGTGATATTTCCTATTATGATAACATCCCCAAATAGCTTCACAAAAAAGCTCAAGTTCCATCAGTATTGTGAAAAATTCAGGTTATTATTTTTTTGCCGGTGTGTGTGTGATATCAGCAGTGATTTCAGCCAAGAGCTGCCAGCTTCTGTTGCCATAGGTTCTTTTTACTAGAATTAACAGCACAACCATTTCTCCCTAAATGCAAATATTTGCTAGTTTTGGATACAAACTTGAAGGAAAAGGCATTGCTTTTGTCTTTTTCATCAGAACTAATATACAGTGGATAGAGTTGGCTATTTGCACTGCGCATCGGCAGGCCCTTCAGCAGTTCAAATATGTTTGATTTTATCTGTAATTTAAAACAGAAGTTGATTAGCTGGGGTACTTAACTGATTACGTTAAGTTGCATGACAACTAAGGAATCAACCTAACACCAGAAATTTAGGGTTACATTCAGGCCATAAAACATAAAGAACACAATTTGGAGAAAACCAACAACATTTATTAAATTAGTAAAACTTACTGGGCTCTTAAATCTTGTTGGCTTCAGAGGATCTCTTAATTCACATTTAACTTTCTAACATTTACACTGAGAGTGGGAAGTGCTGGAAATGTGTTAGATGTCAAGAAAAGTTAACTTAAGGAAGTCCCCTCCTCCCCAATGCAACTCACTACACATGCTCTAGAAAGCCTCTCTGGTGGATCATGATGAACAATGTGGGGTGGGACACAGTAATCTGCTGGGGGAGATTGGCTCCCTTCTCTTCTGAAAACTCATAACTTTTTTCAATAGAACATTTGGCTCTCCAGCATTCAAAACCATATCAGCCACCATTAAATTGTTTAACTAGGAAGGATTAGACTGCAACAAAAATGGCTAGGATGCCTTCAAGATGTCAACCAAATGACCTAATTTGTCATGTTAAGGGAAAGTTATAATCATGAACTAGGTTGGTTACTCCTTCTTTAATGGGAATAGACCAAAAAACCTGCCTAGAGCCTTGGAGGATATGTCTTAGCTATCTGACTATGTCTCTAACTATGTCTTTCCATACTGAAGGCACACCTCAGCCTTATTGGGGGGGGGGTGAGTTTGATTAGGAATTGGTCACTTCCCAGTCAGCAACCATAAAATAATCCAATCATGGAACTGATGCTCCCCCCTTATGAAGATAGAAAAATATAATGACATTTGCAGTCTCTACCTCCTCTTCCTCAACAAGTGATCAGCTGATGCTTAATTAACAGCTTATAATCGTGTCCCATTCTGGTATTAAAGCCACCAGCAATTATTATATGAAGGCCTGATGTCATGACAGATATAACACATTGTTTAGATTTTCTCATATGCATTTCCTACAATCCTTAGATTCTGCAGACTATATCTATCTATATCCCTGCACTAAACCTTGGAGCCAGGTAAATCTAAAAAAAACCATGGAAGGTGGAAGAGATGGGAAAATACAGGGATTAGATAGCGGCTCTCAGTTCGCTAGATGCTAAAATGATCAGCTCACTCTGAGCCCTCCCCTTATTTGTAAATGTAGGCAAAGCTAATAGAAGCCTTGCAACAAGGCAACTCATGCAAATAGGGGTTCAATGTGCCTTGGGTCATCTATGCTAAAATAGCTCTCTGATAGTTTGTAGTTTTTAGTTAATATGATTGACTGACTGACATTACTAAGAAATCCCAGCAGCAGTGATAATTAGCTAGAAGTGAAATATCAGTAAGGGATGGTCCGATTCAGAATACAACCGAATGAAATTATTTGGAAGAATGTGGATTTGATACTTTAAACCAATTATGTTCAATGATTCCATTTGTTTTGGAATTTGGCTAAACTTTGAAAACAATTATTGTTAATTGGTTTGGTGAATTGTGCCCCTGCCATAGGTGTAGCCAAGATTTATGTTAGGTGGGGCTGGCTTTATGTTGTGGGGGGCAGAACCTCAGTTAGTAAAATGTTTTTATTGATTTACTTGATGGTGGGGCAGCTGCCCCACCTTGGCTATGCCCATGGCCCCTGCTACACTTCCAGAGCAGTCACCAGGATCTTGAAGCACCCTGGAACACTTACCCTCCATTCAAACCCTTCTTGTTGCTGCCTCTCTCAAGGAAACTGGTGTGCTGTAGTGGGGCTTATACATTGCCATGAGCATCCAATTATTTCCCTATTGTTGGTTTTCTCTTTTGCATCCATGGATGCTGCTGAAACATGTGCAGAAGTGTCTATGCATAGCAGGAGTCATGGGAACTTACATTCCCCAAACCTCCATGCCTAAATGCTGCTGTGTGCATGCTTACGGGGGGGGGGGGGGGGAGCGTTGTCCAGGCAAACCGTTTCAGTGAGCCATCCCCACCAGTCACCTCACAGCAGTAAGTATTGTGGAAAGAAAACAGTGGGGAGGATTTGTGGTGCAGAATGGGAAGCAGCACGACGTTTAACGTAGGAGGCCAACATGTGAAAATTGGGCGTATGACTTCTGCCTGGCTCCCTGCTATTCTCCCAAAATATACAGTAATTGAAGATATTAGAGAGAGTAGATTACAAATAATTCTATTATTTTGTCTTGGGCTGCCTGAGCTTGAAGCTATGAATATTGGAATATAAGGAACCTCCATTTCATGTTTCAAATAAGTCCGTTTCTGTCTCTTTTGGGTGAGGCTGCCATTTGTATTCTTAAAGGTGGAGAAACTTGAAATGTTCTTAAAAACAGTATTATTTTTTTAAACACACACACATGCAGATACTATTTGTGGAGGGTCTATTTATTATATGGAACATTGTGGCAGTACATAAAATGTGGTTATCTGAACTATGTCAGCATATATCCTAAAATACTTAAAAGTCAGATAAACTTAGTCCAATATTCATCCAGCATTTATTGCTTCACATTTCTAGGCAGCTGTATTATATTTAAGTATTATTTATACCAGGCATTAGTATTTTCTATATATGATAAAGATTATATGGCACACAGAACACAACTTAGCATAAATTTGTGTTAACTACCTTTCTCAATTTTAAAAACATCTTTCTGGATTTTTAACCTGTTCCTGGTTAGTAAAATGGAGCCCCTTCCAATTACTGGTATCACTAGCTTTTCTGGGGAGGGTGTTTAAGTATAATAAAGTTGTCTTGATGTTGTTTCCTAGATTTACTACAGCCCATTGTGATCCTCTTCTTTATGCAGAAAATCTGTTGTGGTATTTTCAGGAACACTGGATTTTCTGGGTCTCTGTCATTTTGGCTTTTGAGCTGGGTATGACACAGATTACACTTGTGTCCTTGGTTAGTGATATTTATGTAAAGTATCATAATGAAAATTAGAGCTGGAAGCTTTGACCGGTTTGACAGTTAGATTAATCAGTCAAAGCCTGACTTGATTCATCAGGAGATGACCATTTTAATCAGTAACAGCAAATTCTAAGTGGTGGAGCTGTAAGTTAAGGTCACACTTGTTTGCTTATTTATTTAGCTAATAGGAGTCTTGTATGTTACTGTAATGGAGAATGAAGGAGAAAATGGTAACATTTATTCAGTTGTAAGTCATCTCACACTGCATATTCCCATATATTCTCAAACACTGAGGTTTTTGGTAATATGCAATTGTATTTACATTTATTTTAAAATGATTTAATTGGATGATTATGAAGAGGAAATTGTATTAGATCTCTTACATGTCATTGCATACAATGGTTTCAGGCATGTAGATTTTGGTCCCTCAGAGGTGGACCTCAGTGTCCGAGCTGAATGATGTGGCTGGAGATGCTCCTTCAGGTATACTGGTATGAACCTCTTGGGTACCCTTCCAGGGCAGTAAGTACATCTGGGGCTGGTTCAGAGGGCAATCCGTTTTCCCACTCCAAATATCTGAAAACAAGGAATCAGCCCCCAAGGTCATGCTAAAGAGATCACGAAGTGTTGGACTCACAACTAAGAAACACACGATCTTTTGCAGGATAGAATGGGAGAACAGTTGTCACTTGTTTCCTGTGGGTGATGCAAACACTGTCACCCAAAATTGTGCTTCCACTGCTCAGGCATTTTCCCCAGCATTCCAGCCACAATACATTGTTGTTTGAAAACTATATAAATATCTTCTTTCTTGTAAACACGGTCAGGCAACAGCTCCTTTGTCATACAATGTATTTATCTCTATTGTATCATTAAGAAGACAGTTTTGAGGTATTCATTTCCTCTCCCTATGTAAAACCTATTGCCAATTTCCTTTACACGCTCCAACCCAGTTAGCACTCATCAACTAGGCTCTGAGGACTACACTTGCAGTCTCCCCTCTGGCCCTCAACTATTTATCTCTGAAGTCTCTCAGGTTTCTGTTAGGACTTCTGATATAGTTTTCACCTTGGTCCAGCAATCTCTCCTGCCTCAGGAGCTTCACAACTCCACTGACTCATGAAGGCGGCCTCTCTGGACATTTTCACTCCCTCATATACCTCCTCAGATCCAACCAATGATTTCAGTTCTTGAGTTTTCTCAGTTTTTCCAAGCCATGATGTTCATTAGAATGTAAGAAATTCTGTCTTCTTCCCATGATGGCCTCGGTCTTCCTCTTATCAACAACCAACCCACAGTGACTCTCCTTGAGAGTCTGGTTCAAGTTTGCCCTATAATTTCCAGCTAGGGCCTCTCTCCAGCCAATCGCTTCAGAGATGCCCCTTTCATCAAGCCACCACTCTGATCCAATGGAATGAGGCAGAATATCAACTGTCTTGACCAATCAAAATCTACCAGATTTCAATCCTTGATCTCTATGTATAAACAGGACCTCACTCTCAAAACTATTTTGGTTTTCTTGGTGGTGTGACAGTTAGCTGTCAGGCAGGCACCTACAGCTCTCAGTCTAATACAGTGTTATCTTGGGTTAAGAACTTAATTCATTTTGGAGGTCCATTCTTAACCTAAAACTGTTCTTAACCTGAGGTACCAGTTTAGCTAATGGGGCCTCCCACTGCCGCCACCACACAATTTCTGTTCTCATCCTGAAGCAAAGTTCTTAACCCGAGGTACTATTTCTGGGTTAGTGGAGTCTGTAACCTGAAGCATCTGTAACCCGAGGTACCACTGTACCAGGCATCCACAGGTCATAATCGAAAGCCTGGAGCCCTAGACAGCTCATATACAATTCTTCAAAACAAAACTTTACCTCAGAAGTAATCTTAAAGAATGATTTCTACATACGCACAGACGTCAAATCTGCATAAATACTAAGGATAGCTTCTAGTTTTCACTCCAGATTTCTTTTTCTGATGAGTCACTCAGTATAATTGCACAGATTTGAGTTCTATCTGAGAAAACAAATATCATAATTCCCCCCCAGTCAGATAAGTGCTTTATGAATATTAATTTGGGTTTTTAATCCCATCCTTTCTCATGTTACAATAATTAAAAAGCCAACTATATAAAAATAAGTTCTCAACACATAGCATATAAAACATCAAGATATCCTCTCTAATTCTAATAAGATCAAAATCCAAATTCCTCCTACTCTGTGGTACCCCAGTTTGAGCCTATCAGTGTGGTACCAGTGTAGAAAGGTGAAGGACTTTAAAAGCAAACAAACTCTTAAACAAATGCAGCTGTGTTTTTGAGATAGTTTACAATGATATATAACCAATGAAGCTGGTGAGGTCTTCCACAAGTTTTCCCAGGTGTCAGAGATGACTGGTGGCATTCTTGTCTCCAACAGCATGTTCGAAGCTCTATGCATCAAAAGATTTAGTAGCTTAGCATTCCATATTAATGCCCTTTGTTAGGAAGAATCACTACCAATTGGGCAATTTCTCCTGCCACAGTATCAGCAATTAACCAACCATATTCCTAAGAATAGATTAACAACGTGTTAGCAGTTAGGATGATCTTTGATTATCATTGCTTTTAAGTTACTGTTCTTAGTCAAGTTAATAGAAACACATTACTGTGCTGTTGCATCCGGGATTCATAGCCCCCTTGATAATATAACTCCTTTTACAAATGGCTGTAACCTGGTTCAGACTCCTGCAACCAGACTAATGATGATATCTACTAACTTTTCCAGTAGATATTCAGGTACTATCCACTATGGGGGATGGAATACCAACTAAGAAGCAGCCAATGAGAACACCACTCATAGTATAATTTGATCATTTTCAGTGGAACTGTTTGTGCTTTATAGTGTTCATATTACTAACAAATTCATAACTAAATTAAAAAAAAAATCCTTCCAGTAGCACCTTAGAGACCAACTAAGTTTGTTCTTGGTATGAGCTTTCGTGTGCATGCACACTTCTTCAGATACCATGCACATGAAAGCTCATACAAAGAACAAACTTAGTTGGTCTCTAAGGTGCTACTGGAAGGAATTTTGTTTGTTTGTTTGTTTTGACTATGGCAGACCTACCTGTAACTAAATTCATAACTGCGCAAGATTATTTGTGGCAGAATGTTCCATTTGGAAACACATCTCAACTTAAGCAAGATGTAAGTGTAGAACTTGCTAGGTCCCAAGTGATCACATGTTATGGATTCTTCATCCATGTTCAGTTCTGACTAAATAGTTTCCACTTGGCCTTTGTACCAATCTAGTTGTTAATAATAATAATCATAACAACAACAACAACAACAATATGGACCTTAGTGTCCAGGTTGAACAATGGGGGTGGAGACGTTCCTTCAGTTAACTGGTGTTTCCAGACTTAGAAGAATTCCCGAGGCAACAGCAGACAAACAAAATAAAATTCTGAGAAGTATAGGTCTTAATCTGAAGGAAGGGCCATAGCTCAGTGGAAGAGCATTTGCTTTTTATGCTGAAGGTTCCTGAGATCTCCAGGCTGTGCTGGGAGAGGACTCTATCTGAAATCCTGGAGAGCCATGGCCAGTCACAGGCTGAGAGCCATAGACAATACTGAGCTAGATGGATTAATCGTCTGACTCAGTGTAAGGCAGCTCCCTATGAGTGTTTATTTCTTAATTAGTCATTCAGGAACGAGATCTACAGTCTCACAAAACTTATGACCTGCCAAGCTGAATGAAACCCACAGGCCGTGTTTGGGATGCTATAATTTTTTTTATGTGCTACTTGTCTAGCACCGCAAAAACAGAGACTGCAAATTAGTAGCAGTCAAGCACCAGACAGGCCAAAAATATATGAGCAGTAGACCGACTTCATCTTGGCGGGTCACAAGTCATGCAGGTCACTGAACACAACCTGCGGTATCACTGTAGAGAAGGCAAACAGAATGTTAAAATAACAAATGGTGAAAAGTTAAAAAATATACTGCCAAAATATCATGACCTGAATACAGCGTCACATTTTGGCTGCCCATATTGACCCAAAGGCACTGGAAAATATACCATGAATTACAAATGACACTGGGAGTGGGATTACAGAATGACCTTTAAAAGGCCTTAAACCCTTAACTTGGGGCTTAAAAACTGGGCAAAGGAGTGGGGAGGAGGACAGGAAGGGTGAGATATAATAAACATGCAGCATCATTCAAGGAATGGGGAAAGTGATCGCGCACAATCCAAGCCACTGTCAGGATGGTTAAATAGTGGAACTTCCCCCCTTTTTGCCCTATCAATGCATGCTAATGGGGAAAAATAACCGCACTCTGATTAGTAGCAGCTCAAGAGCTAGGTGTTTGCTTTTGCATTTAGTGCAATGATGAGTGCACCAGCTCTTTATGGGAACTACTGAATTAATGCTGTGCGTATGGAACAGAAAGATGGGAATTCAGAGGATAAGTAGCCAAAGAAATAAGAAGCAGAGGAATTGGAAGCAGGGACCACAGGCTGCAGAGCTGAGTGGATGCCAACGTAAGACACAGTCGGCATGATCTTTTTGATGATCTCTTGAAAACTACAACTGGTTCAAAACACAGATGCTACAGTTACAACTGGAGGCGATGTAGGGAACACATCTCACAGTTTGAAATTAGCTTCTTTGACTCTCAGTTGGTTTCTTGGCCCAGCTCAAAGTTTTGATGTTGACCTTTAAAATCCTAAGCCCGGTATAAAGAATCTGTAACCCTCCAAACAATGTTGGACTCAAATCCCCATTAGTCTCAGCCAGCCTAGCCAATGGACAGGGATGATGAGAAGTACAGGACAATAACACCTAGAGGACCACAGATTGTCTATTCTTGATCTAAAAGATCTGGGCCCAGGGCATCTAAGGACTGCATGCTCTCATATGAACCTACCCTTAGCAGGAGATCTTCCTAAAAGGTCCTGTTTCAGGTTTTGTTGCTGTTCACAGTTTGGCTACTTAGGTCAGGAGCTTTTTGACAAGGGCACCAAAATCATGGCACTCCCTCCCTGAGGAAGTTCACGCCAGTCTGAAGGAATGCTCTGTTCTATTTTTGTTCTAATTCTATTTCGCAATGGCATTCTGCTTTATAAATTTCAAAATTTGTGAGCAATAATGGGGAAAGCTTTTGCAGTTTTAAAAATAAGTTTCTAAATACTGCTAATATAATAACAATAAATGGTCCTCAGAGTGTAGATCTACTGAAAGAAAGGATATTAGGTTTAGGTTAGATATAAAACACAGATTCCTATTTACACAGCACAAAACTGACAAGGTTTTAGGGTTTGAAAAGTCCACATCAGAAAGGCATGTACAGTAAGTACTCCTCCTATGACACACACTTCGTTGTGGTTGGGCTGTACAGAATCATCTTAAAATCTTGGCTATATGTAGAACTGCATCTCTATAATTTGTTTTTTATGTGTACTGAATATCTTGCATGTATGCTCCTGTTATTCTTTGTATGATTATGTGGTTAGTTTGTATATATGTTTATGATAAACCAAGAAAAATATATTTGTAAATGGAAGAAAGGCAACTTCTCCTCATTGCTGAAGCCAGGGAATCAGAAGGCTTGAGCATCCCACAACAAGAAATGGTTTTGAAAAGCCATAGGCTCACTTACATTTACTCCAAGACACAGCAGCCTCACTACTAAATCAGGCATGTGAAAATCCCCACCAGAAAGGCTTTGATTAGCCTCACCCTTCTGAGTAATAAAGATGCTGCTTTCAAAATATCAAGGCGATAGACTTGCCAATGTGATGTCTGTAGGAAATGCAATGCACCTTTATGGATAAATGTGCAGTGGCCCCGGCTGTCTATGTATCCTAGAGCTAAAAAGAAAAAAGGAGACTGAAGCATCATAAATGAGTCAAGTCTTCATTTATTCAATGCACACTATTTGCATGTAGAAGCAATTATAGCCTAGGCAAACAAAGAACCAAATGTTATTAGAATGTTGTGCAAATAATATCACATTTCAAGGGGATGTGTAGAAAAAACACCCTTATTATCTTTGAACATCAATTTGCAAGCAAAAGTGGTCCCCTGCCATTGCACAGAGGAGGGGAGGAGGATGAGATGATAAGAGTTCAGTTTGTCAGACAGAAGCTTTGTGGTGATGGCATTAATAAAATGTCCACATCTGCTTAGGAATTCCTGGTTCCACCAAACAGGAAAGCATCCCAGCAATCCCAGCAAAGCCTTACCAGTTGCCCATAAAGGAGAAAAAAGAGTGGGCAACAATGATTTTTTTAGATCAAAGACAGAAGGACAAAAACCTTCAAAAGGTGCTAAGGAACATTATTTTATTTGTGCAATGGGGTGGACATTTGTGAAACAGACTAGACAGAGCCCGCGGAGGTCTCAGAAGACCAATGGTCAGGGGATGAGATTTTAATATGGATGGACAAAACTGCCTATTTTTTATCTCTGTCATTTCTGCATTATTTTTACCCATAATCCCATTCCATTTCTGCATTAATCTGTGGATTTTGTTCTTTCTAAAGTCCTCTAAAAATAAATATTTAAATGTTGTTGATGTTATTTATTGATCACCTTTGACATATACTGGTATATATCTCAAGGTGATGTACAGAATACAATAAAAACTACTTTAAAAAAAACCAGTTAAAAGTAACAAATGTGCCTTTTCTTTTAAATGCATTTAAACTTCTGAGAACTGTATCGTAACATTTAAAGAACTGTGAGGTCTGGTGGAGGTCTGGATCTGACCATTTCGTGGAGGAAATTTCAAAGTTCAAATTACTCAAAGATCCCTAGGTTTCCTTGCTCTGGATAACTTCCTGTTCCTCTGTTCCAGCAGAATTCATTGAAACAACAACAACAACAACAACAACAACAACAACAACAACAACAACAACAACAACAACATTTATTCTCCATTTATGCCCTCCATTTATTCCCTGGGAACAAAATGCCGGGGAATGGGCTTTGTTAAACTGAGGAATCTGGCACTTGATCCATAAGGTAAATTCCTGTGTAACTCCCCAGTTGACTGAGTAAAACCCAGGGAATACACTGAGATTCAAGTAAGTTTTAAAAACAACAAACTATAACTTCCTGTTGCTAGGTTAATCGTGGGGGTACTTGGGGCCAGCACTGATCATTCAGAAGGATGGAGAGCGTGGCAAAGATATGCTGCAGGTTTCCTTGACTCCCACACAAATATTCCTTTAATTCTCCTTTTAGATCTAATAAAACAGAAGCTTGCTGTCCCTTTCAGTCTCCTAAGGAGAAATGTTCAAAGTGGTGCGTGGGGATTTAGCTGTTTTACTAATACATAAGTCAATGGGAGTTGCATGGCTGAATCTCGGTGCAATGCTTTGAAAAATTTTCCTGTGAGTTTATGACAGCGTGGAACCACAGTTCTGAGCCCCTGGCTTCCTCTGCTTACATGTCAATGATGCTAATACTGCCTCTGCCTACCAATGTGACAAGGCAAGGATGTGCTTCTATTGGCATCTTTTCTTTGAAGTGAAGGGAAATCCTAAAGCTTTCATTCAGATAGTGAAAATCCTTGCTAACAGCTCTCCCCTCTCTGACCTCCACATAGGACTCTGTAATCCAGACTTGATGCTGGAGGCACCACAAGTTCTCTGCCTGTATAGACCTCCTCAGCAAAGGCAATAGGAAGCAACCCCAGTCTTAAGGGGGGGGGTGGGAATGAAGCTCCCCCCCAGTTCTAAATACACAGGAGCATTCTCAGGTATGGTGTCTGTTTCATTTTCACATGCATGGCAGCACCTCTCTAGGTAGCTTTTCCTTGGGACAACCATATGTGGAAATCAAGAAACCAGCTGAGGACACTGTGTAGACTACACTGGTGCTACAACCATCCTCAGCAGCCGCCAGGTTGGTTAATGCCCCTGGCCCCTGTTGACTGCACTCTGTGGGCACAGTTGGTACACAAAATAAGCAGCATATGCCCTCTATGTTACTGGTACTTATGTCCTGCTTCATCAGGGGTTGCCAAACATTTTGGGGGCCACTGGGCACATTTGGGGTTCTGTGGAAGTGTAATGGGTACCAGCCACAAAATGGCTGCCGTGGGGTGTGCGGTATAGCACAAAATGGCTGCCACATCTAAAATAGCAGAATAAGATACAGGACCACAATGCCCCCCAGACTCCCCACCCCTCAACAACGAGGGGGAAATGCTACTGCCACACTGAATCACAGCACAATGATCTTTGAACCTCTCCTCTGCCCAGAATGGAAGAGAGGGTATGTGGCCAATCCTGGCATCCAATAAAAGGTGGGCATGTGATTCATACATTAAATAAATAATAATCATGTTTAAAGGGTAGGGTGGGGCTGGCTCACCCATGAGGTAAGGTGAGGCGACCTACTTCAGGTGGCAGGATATAAGGGGCAGCATTTCCAGCTTCCAAGGAACGCACCACCTCTTTGGAAGCCAGATCTGTTACCTCCTTGGCAGCCTCCACAGCCACATCTCAGTAAACAGGAAGCACTGCTGGTCTCCTCCTGCCCTGTACCCAATTTGTTCCCTGTTTGTTACTGTTGTAGAACTTCTCTCCCTACTTCTTTTCTGGAGTGGGTGTCTGCCATTTTGTGGTTTGCCTTCAAGTGCCAACCCTGAAGTGCGGCTTTCAGTGTAGGAGAGGAACTGAGCAGGAAGAACAAGCAGCCTCTTGTGCACTGTGGATTTTTGAGGGGATGTTTATTGAGACCTTTTGCAGGTGCCATAAGGGTTTCTCAAACACACACTGGAATCTGCAAGCACCACATCGGTGACCCCTGCTCTACATTATTACTCTGCTACCTGCCAAACGTGGAACCAACCATTGCTCAACAACAGTCACCACCTGTCCTGGACGGAGCAGGTAATTTCCTAGCTGATGTGTCTTGGCTAAGATGACACTGAAGTGTTTTAAGTAGACAATCACCACAAAACCTGCCGTATGCTGGAGGGTAGCAAGAAACCTGCCCAATGTGCTGCTTGGAATTCCTGAGTTTTCCATATTTCCTGGGCAGCTGCCAGAGTCCTATGAGCTGCCAAGTCATGGATTTCCCTGCTGTAATCAGGGACTGGAGAGATTATTGCTCAGCTGTCTTTGGGCCTGAGAGAGATAGAAAGAGGCAGTCAAGCACCACTGCACTGATCAGGGCCCCAGTGTTTTCATCTCCCGCCTTCCAGGCTGGCACTAAATGTGTTATCTCTGCCTATAAGCAGGCCCCCTTAAAGAGAGAGATGCATCACTCAAACCTTGGAAAAGACAGTCTGTACTGCTTCCTGTGCTGCCCCATTGAGTTCCAAGGTAGGAAGCCAAGCATAGGTTACTAAGAAAGGTTCTAGGCAGGCAGTAATTTCAATGAGAAGGAGGAGAGGCGACATTTCTTTGAAGGCAATGTTATAGCTTGTTCTTTCATTCATAAGGTTATGAGTTCTGCATATTCTAAGCTATTATTCTTCCCTTCCATCACCACTCTTTAGCGGTTATGCATCATTGTTGCTTCCCAAAACAATTCAGTCTCAAACAGCATAGGAAGGAGGGAAGGAAGGAAGGAAGGAAGGAAGGAAGGAAGGAAGGAAGGAAGGATCAAGACACTTTAGAAATTGCCCCAAGACCTATTTCATAGAAGTGAACTTAACACAGGGAAAACACACCAGAGAATTAGAGCCACAAACAGGACCATCCCTACCATTGGGTAGAGTAAGGTGGCTTCCCAAGGTAGCCGATGTTGAAGGGTTGGCAGCAGGAGGGGGGGAGATGGAGCTGTGTGTGCCACATGGCCTGCCCTGCACCACCTGAGCTACCCTCCTGCTCTCAGGTGCAATGGAGGATGCTCTCCCATGGCTAGCTTTGAAGCAAGATTTAACTGCCAATCAGATTGGTTTATGGAATGAGGGCAGGGTACCATCTTGTCCTTCAACTCAGGCAGCAAAATATATTCAACTGCCCCAGCAGAAGTCCCACTATGTCTGCTGACATTTTTGCCCAAGGTCTCATTTGATTCTATTTGCAAATCACTGAGCTTTCTAACAATATCACATGACCCCAGAACTTATCTCTCCCCCTCCCCCACCCCAATTTGGGAATTTGGGAAACCAAATTCAGTCTGAGATGTAATGCTTCACTGTTGCTGTTTGGCTGGAATGGGGGAAAGAGCATAAGGAAAAGGCAAGGGGGGAAGGTGGAGATGTTTGAAGGAGCAGGACTTCCTCAGATGGCTGAGGATGGTTCAGGTGGTGAGAAGGTCACAAAAAGGATATCTACTGGGAGGGAGGGAAACCATGGATTACTTCTAAGGCCAGGACAAGCAGTTTGTGCTAGATTTTGAGACTAGGCAGGAAGTCAGAAATTAAGGAGTGACATTGCAATGAGAGAGATTAATTGCTTATACACCTGTGAACTGTGGAGAGGATCAGCCTCTACTTCACAAATATGGCAGTTGCTTCTGTCCTTAGTTCATGCACAAACCAAGACTGCAGGAATCAATCAGTGAAAAAGAAGGGTGATCACCACACCAGTGTCTGCAAATCCTATGGAGTGCATTAGTCCCATGAGAATGCTCCAAAATGTAATTGCATAGGCTGAAACCTTCATGACTCTGGACCACGGAGCCTGGACATGCAATGGATACATAACCGACATGTTGCTAGTAAAACTCTGGCATCCTCTACCCTGACTCAAAAATATGCAGCCCACACACTTTAACCATTGGTAAAAGAACATGTACACTTACTCTTCACATATATCCCATGGTTCTTTGGGGGAGAACAGTGGCTCAGTGGTAGAACATCTGATTTGCATGGAGAAGGTTCCAGGTTCAGTCCCTGACATATCCTGGAATGGCTGGAGGAGAATCCTTGCCTGAAACCCTGGAGAGCCACTACCATAGACAATACAGAACTGGACAGAGCAATGTTCTTAATTGGTGTAAGGCACCTTCCCATGAGAGTCCCATGGACTGCAAGAATTGGTGTAAGGCACCTTCTCTTGAGAGTCCCATGGACTGCAAGAAGATCAAACCTATCCATTCTTAAGGAAATCAGCCCTGAGTGCTCACTGGAAAGACAGATTGTGAAGCTGAGGCTCCAATACTTTGGCCACCTCATGAGAAGAGAAGACTCCCTGGAAAAGACCCTGATGTTGGGAAAGATGGAGGGCACAAGGAGAAGAGGACGACAGAAGACGAGATGCTTCAGGTTGCGTTTTTTCAGGTTAAGGACACGCCGAAACCCAGAAGTACTGGAATGGGTTACTTCCAGGTTTCGGCAGTCGAGAATGCATAGAAGCGTTAAAGCGCGCTTTGCGCATACGCAGAAGCACCGAATCACAACCCGTGCATGCACAGACATGCCGCTGCGGGTTGCGAATGCTGCGGGTTGCAAACGTGCATCCCACACAGATCACGTTCGCAACCCAAGCATCCACTGTAGTCAAATTATAGGGCTGGCACGGGTTCTCCATGCTATCAGACACTTTAAAACATATCACAAAAATAAGTTCCAGAGCACCATCTGCTCTATAGCATCTTTTTTGTATAGACTCAGGGTTCTTCTCAAGAGTACCATGTCTGTAGGACAAGGAGACAAGACAGCTTTCTGAAACAGTTAGCCTAGACATGAATAGGGTTGTACTTTTAGTTATGTGAATGAGAATTTCTAATAATCAGCAGGTGAGAAAACTGGCCTATAAACAACAATACATTCAAAACAGACCATAAACCAAGCCTCACATTCTTTAACTTTCATCTGAGTTTCTGTCTGTTTAGCATTTTAGCCAGTTTTCTTTCAATATTTTTTTTTACTGGCTCTTCTAATACTGTGTATTGTTCATGTTTCATTGTATCTCCTTATTTGTGTCCCTCTAATGCCATCCTTCTTTCATCTCTCTAAGGCCTTTTTTCCTTCTCTCCTGATTCTGACTCTTTCTTTAGCTTCTTATGTTTCCCTTTAAGTACTCTTTTGCTTATTTTGTATTGTAGCAAATCAGTGTAGGACTTCATGGTTGTCACTCTGCTGCACACATACAATGGCTGTGAAAAAGAAAGCAACCACAAAGACATAACTTGGTTCTTCCTGCTAAGACCCATCCCTTCCACCAAACAGGAAACTCTCCCTTGCTGCTTCCTGCCCAGAGAGAGACCTACATAGTTTGACTCCACCCACCAGAGGGCAGTGTTGCATCTACACATTGGTCTCCTCTTTGCAACTATTGTTTTATAATTTTATACATTGTTTGATAATTTGATAATTTTAAATATTTTTACATCCAGCTTATCCTCCTTCTTGAAAACTTTAAAAGCCTATTTTAATTCATTTTATTGCTCTTTTTTTAACCTCAGAACTAGTAATGGGTCTTTTGAAATGTGCATTCATTCAAATGCATGCACTCTTGCAAATCTGGATAAAATGAATATGCAGCTTGGATCTTCTGACATAGAATGTATCATGTTGCAGTTACATTGAATCTCATCTCCCACACTCAGTTCTGTGAAAACGACTGTCCCCCAAACTCAAGGTGGCAGCATAGGAGCAGAGGTGGAGCTAGCTGTTCCGGCACCCAGAGTGGCACACATGCTATGCACCCGGGGGGGGGGAACATCCCGTGTGGGCGGGGCAAGCATCCCAGGGGGGTGCCGCCCGCGGTGATTGGTGAGCATCTCAGGGGGGCAATCGGCACGGTGATCAGTGTCCAGGGGGGCGATTGGCATCCAGGGGGGTGGCACGGTTATCCGCCCAGGGGGGATTTTGTCCCAGGGATGACACCCGGGGTGGACCGCCCCCACCGTCCCCCTTCCTATGCCCCTGCATAGGAGTGAGGTCAGATCACTTCTCCCATATTCCTGCTGACTCCAGCACTGCTTCTGATCTAAACACATCTATGGTCTATGGCAGCCCCATCCTATTGCTTGCTCCAGACATCATATGTGGGACATGTTACTCCTGAATAATTTAGATCCGGGCTCCCCAGTGTAGCTCCCATGAGCATCATGGTGCCGTTAGACAAGCCCCATGCTACCCATTGGGGGGGATAACCTGTGGGGGTTTTCTGGTCTATATTTTATTTGTCTGGGGTGTGTGCAGGTGTTTTTCCTTTTGTTTGAGGTAGGGGTTCTGAACATCAAGAGTTTCCCCCTGAAATGGGCATTTTGTGGTGCCCATGACAGTGTCTTAGATTTCCAAAGGCACCTCTGGACCCTCCAAATCCACTGGAATCAATGAGCTTCTTAGGTACAGCTAACTCTGCACAAGACTGGGCTGCCTGTCTAGACTATGTGCCAGGTCTGGAAATGCTGCACAGTGATTGCTGCTGGAGCAGACATAGCCTGAAAGGCAGACCTGGACTCTTCCCATCTCAGTCAACATCATCAGCAGGAATACACACTTTCTAAGGCCAAATTAAGCTGTCAGTTACACCTTTGCAGCCATGGTGTTTCCCAATTAAGACCCTTCAGTAAATTTGCACAGGGATTAGAATTTAATAAAGGTTTCCCTCAGGGCCAGAGAAGAAATAGAATCTGCATTTCTCCAAGTCCCAGCTGTCTCGGCTGTGTAAGCACTGCATGAGTAACAGCAGCAACAGCCAATATTTACTTTTTGTCAAGATGGGCTGCACACAGTGTGACGAGATGTCTATTTTCCAGCCACTAGATGACTCTCTGAGCTGCAACTACTTTTAGACAACCTGCATCTGTGGTGAACAAAAGGTAGACATGGTGGGGCATTAAGCAGAAGGTTGTCTCTGTATTTTGAAACACTTTTGCAATAAAATGCCTTCTTTCTGAAGGCCAGAAATTCACACAATGGACTTTAATAGGGTAAATCACAGTATCAGTGGTGGATACTGAAATCTGCAGTGGAATAGCACTCTGGTTGTTTTGTCATGTGACTAAAGAGCAAATAACTTGCCACTTCTCAAGCCATATTTGTAAACTGAATTTCAAAGTTGCCACCACAGGAATTAAAATTTTAGATGTAATTTGTGAGTTTCTAGCAAATGCTCATTTAACAAATTTAACAAATGCAACATTTGTTCTTCCCTCTCCATTATCCCCATGGACCTCACCTGGAATGTAATATAAATGCCTTTGCACAAGGCGTCCTTCGTACTGGATGGCCAAAGGTTAGAGATGGTGGGAGTTGAAATCTAGAAGACTACTCCTGGATTAGATGTTTGAAGTGGCACTTCAGTGTTGCTTGTAACATCTAGTGCCTTGCTAAATGCAAACCAAATAGTAACTAGTCACTGTCCTGGTGGTCCTGAAAGAATTCACACAGTTCTGCACTAGTGTGCTTGACTGTAACACTGCAGGATCATTTTGAAATGGAGGTGATACAAGTTTGGATGCACGTTGAGTTAACAGGATCTCAGGAAGCAGATCTGGTCAAGACATCTGTCTAAAACCTTGGAGACCTCCAGACAGCTGCAGTACACACTACTGGGCTGGATAGACCAATGGTCAGATTCAATATAAAGTTAACTGCAGATGTCTCTGTTTAAAGTGTAATTATTATTAAACCTGCAATCCCTTTCCACAATTGGTAGGAAGCAATCCTTGCTGAACTCAGAAGATGTTTATGTATAGGATTCCTCTGAAGGGTCAGCATCCTACAGGAATGTGGTTAATCTAACACCAGGTGTTTAAAAGTTAGCTGGAAAAGATTCAAAGATTCAAAGGTCTAACTGCATAACGGGACCCCAAGAGATTATGTAAGGAAACTTCAAAGAGTGGTGCTCTCATGAATTGGAAACTGGTTAAAAGGCAAAAAGTAAAGGGTGGGAATAAATGCTCACAACACTTTTCATAACGGTAAACAGTGTGACTCCACAAGGGCATTATTGGCTGGATTGCGACTAATGTTTGTTTTGTGTTTTGAAGCCACTATGGCCAGCTTTTCAAAAGTAAGATGTTTCCAACTAGATTATTCTTTTAGGGAACGCTGTGCTACACACACATTCCTTTCTGCCTTGCCTAAGAGTGCTCCTCCTGGGAATCTAGACCAACCAGGACTTCTAAAAGTGGCATAACCAGAGGCCTTGAACAGAATGTACACCTTCTGAGCTCTTGCTGTTGCAGCTCTGCCTTCTTTTCTTTGCCTGACATTGTTTAATGATTTGATGCCGAAGCCAAACAGAATAGCTGAACCAAACAAGAGAAATGAAAGTGCTCCTTGATTGATACCGACAGATTTCCAGGTCATGCAATGTCATACTCAACGAGGAGAAAATGTGAAGTTATGCCAGGGCATTTCAGATACATTGGCTAAGAGAAAAGCTAAAACAGAGGTATTCCTTCTATTTCTTAGACTTTAAAGTGGTTTAGTTAAAATGCAGCACATCATAAAAGACTAAGATGAATAGAAACTGATATATCCCACTGAATTAAATGGGACTTACTCCGAGGTAAATGTGCATTGATGATTGCAGCCTCAAGCTCTGGGGGAATCCAGTGTAGTGCTATGAAAAGCAGTTCAGCTTGCCAGACAGAATGATCCCCTCTCTCCTCACCTTGCCTGCTGTTCTGGGGGTTCTCCCAACAGCACCCCAGAGCCAAATTTGAGGGGCATGGCAGCTTATGGGGGGAGGAGAGGGAGTTAAGCCCTACTGCAGTAGCCCAAGTCCTTGCATGGGCTTCTGCTAGCAGGACTCATTAGTTGAGACTGGCTCTCTGTTTCAAGAAATTAAGAAAAGGAATCTATTTTTGTGCAGAACACATTCAAAGTATGAGCTCCTTCTCAGCCCTCACTATATCTGACCAAACGGGTCAGTTTTATCATACTACTATATGGTACTAATCCAATCACTGTTCTGTTAGGAATGTCAAAATATGTCTAGTTGTTTCAAATTCGCATCTGGAAGTCAAACTCTTCCCACTGTGATCTCATATCCCCTCAATAACCAAATCCCAAGCCTTTCAATATCACTAACTCCCTTCTGTTGCTAAGACCTGCGTGTGAAGTCTTTACCCAATTCCTTTGCCTCCTTGGTCCAGAGGCGGATTTAGGGGACCATAACTGGTTTGTCTGCACTGGGCACCACAGGGGACGCTGCAATCATGATGAATGGAAAGCAGGAGGAGGGACAAATTTTGGCATCGCACAGGACGCCACTGAATTTTTAAAGCCCAAAGTCTACCATTGCTTGGTTTGTGTGTGTGGAGAGAGAGGGGGGGCGAGGGAGAGAGTCAGATTTAGAATAAATAATTAGTAATATACCAAGATATTCTGTTTAAATATCCAGTTTAAGAGCTGATTCTCATATTATTATTATTTTGCACAGGGTCACAAGTCTCAGTATAAAATAGACAGGTGTCCTGTTAAAGTTGAAGGGCCTGAACACTGAGAGTTAGGAGCCTGCCATTACAAAAGTCAGATATGGCAGCTAGGAAGGAATGAGGCAATCCTTCTGTGTTTTTGATAAATTCATACACAATTAGTCCCAGATGATGATCTGAAGGCATTTGATACATGAGCCATGCTGCAGATAAGCAGATTTGAGTCTGATCAGTGCCTGGATGGGAGGTCCTGTGTATGCCACCTCTGTTGAAGAAGGAAGACGGGATATAAAGAAACAATAAATAAATAATTCTTTTTGCATGTGCCCTTCACCTTGGATGAAAAAATCCTATACTTTATACACTGGCATAACTGCCATCAAGTCAGCTGTCTGAGGGAAGAACTGTGTGGCAGAACCTGTCCTGTCCTGACCTGGACATGGACCTCACAACTTCTGGTTCTATATTCCTGACTCGTCTGAGGCTGCTGAACTCCTGAGGCCCAGTCCTGACACAAGGAAAGGATCCAGCCTTTCTTTCCCTGCATTTCCCAAGGGTCCTCTGCAATAAAAAAGCGGGTATCAAACTAACATTGCACATGGCTGTAGTGTAACTTGCCATTTGGCCCGCAGAGACGAAGGATGCTAAGAAATTGTAAGAGACCTTGCTTAAAAGGCCTTTCTTCAGACAACACCTTAGAATTCATTTGGCCCCTTCCTTTCCCCAGTCTCTTATAAAAGGGCTCAGAGCTTGAGAGGGTTCCCAACATCAAACAGAGAATTGTGTCACAGAAGTGCAGGGTGCCAGAGGTCATCATGGCAGCCCATTTTCAAGGCGAATTACACATTACATTGCATTTTACGTATTTCCCAGGTCCCTTGAAAATATTTGTGCTTTATGGGGGGCCACTAGGTGGCGCGTTGGAAGATGGCTGACAATAACATCTCTCTGACCCATACGAGGTATTAAGGGGCTGCTATGGGAAGTAGGCAGCCTTCCTGGCCCCCCCAAGGGGATGGGGGGGACTGCCCTGCCAGCGGTGTTCATAATGCACCCCCCGATCCGAGAGATGGGGGTGCTGAACACTTGGCACAAGCCCTCGGTGGAGTCAGATCTTCCCGACGCCGATTCCAATCAGCGCGTGCTGGTTGCTTCAGCTTGGAATTATAATTGGAAACAATAGGATTGGAAGGAAGGCTGAAGCACATATATCAAGTGAAGCTCGACGATAAGACTGCTGATTAATGGATCTCTGTGACCGGGAGTGACGGATGGATAAGTAAATCTTTTGATGAACTACCACTATGAGAATGTATGGCTGGAACGAAGGGGGGGTGGAGGAAAAAACTCTTTCTTTTTCCCTTGCATGATGTGACAATAATAATCCTCCACCCCAGAAAGAAATAAGATCGTCGCATTTTAAAAACCATAAACAGAACTTTAAGAACTGTGTGGGAGGAAATATAATACAATAAGAGAAGATCGAATGGTGAGAAGGAGGAAAATTTCTATGACGCAGTTAAAAAAAAAATGGCGTCTCGCCAAGACAGGCTGGTCGGAGAAGAAGATCAGGGGGAGGAGAATCAGGATTGCGTGAAAGAGAAGGAATGTTGGAATGCAAGTTTGACCTGACAGAGCCCCCTAATTTACTTGATTTATTGGGCCAGCCTGAGGAATAATAATGGACAGACCGAAGATTAACTTTGTTTATGGAAGTATTTAACAGAGGTTGTTCCTGAATAATATGAGTTTGGAAGAGCACAAAACCCACACAGAGACGCCAAATTTTCAATCTGTTTGTGAAAATTATCAGAGATCGCAAAGAAAGGAATAAATGATAACAACAAGAAGAGAAAGAAGGTAATAAAGGTCTATCCGAATCGAACTGGATGGAACTGTCGAACAAAAGCAGCAAATAAGTGATGTCTGGAGTCATCTGGAATTTTGGACTCGTGCAGAGCTTGATATATGGGTACCCCCCCCCAAAAAAATATATAAAATTTGGCTGTATAATTTGGAACTAATGTGATTTAAACAATGTGATGTGATTGGCCTGTTAATAAAAATTATTTCAAAAAAAAGAAAAAGAAAAGAAAATATTTGTGCTTTATGGGGGGATGTTTAGCTGGTATTTGAACTTGAAATGTAGAACCGTGTCCTGAGCAAAAATTTCATACTCATCTCTCAATGTCCAGTGGAATCATTTGGTTCCAAACAATCAGGATGCTAAATATGTGAGTTAAACCAAAGCTTCATGTCATTTGGACAAGGACTTACCTAGAAGAAACAGTAGCAGATACACAAGTTTTTTCATATGTCCACCCCATTAAAGTAAAGGATGAGGAGCATGTGGAAGAAGGATGCTGAACCCTCACTCGCACCATACCTCTCTGCAGCCTGTTGTTGTGTGAGCACTTTTCACCATTCTTAGCTCACTTCCACTATGAATGCCAAGAAGGGAAAAGCTCTTGGAGCAACTAAGAGGAGGAAATGCACTGGAAATGGTTCTTTCCTTCTTCTGTATACTCCTGTGTACAGCAGGGTGGCCACTTGATACTTTATTTGTGAATGAGGGACCAACACATAAACAGTGGTCAATAGACACACATGGGAGATGCACTGGCAGTTCTTTGGTTGGCAAATACATTGGGAGACGACTAATTCAGACCATTGGTTCATCTAACTCATCACTGTCTCTGGCGAGAAACAGCAGTGGCTCCCCAGAGTTTCATATGGGACAGTGGTCCAGCGCTATCTGGAGATGTGAGAGAGATCTGAAGCGGGATCTTTGTCTATCCAAACTTTCCGACACACCCGAACACCCCCTGGAGAATGTTGTGTAGGGCGAAAATAACATGAAAGCAGCGCTGGCAGTTTTGAAGACAAATGAAGACATTTGAATTGCAATGGGAGGTCGACCCTGAACTATCTTTCAAGGCTTGGGAAATAATTCACATAGAAATTTATATCATGTATCAAGTAGAGAAAAATAAGCTGAAGGAGTAAGTCTGCCGGTGGAAGGAGAGAGTTATGGTAGTGACCGTTTATTCACTTGCGTCCCACTCCCAGCCTTCCTTAGATGCGCTTAGAGCAGCATTTTAGCCCCATAAGAAGCCTTGGCCACAGGTAGCCTGAGAAAGCAGAGGTACGAGCAGCCACCGTCAGTGTGGTGGGGCAATGCTGTCCTCCTGACACCTGAATCACTGCAGCTTATCTGAACAGGGTTGAGGTGGAACAGGCAGGGCGGAGGGGGGGTCTGGCATGTGCAGCTTCACCAATGTAGCAAATCTGGCACACATGCTGGTGCATCTGTGCAGCCCAGGGATGAGAGAGGCATATGATTCAGTTTGTATTTAAAGATGAGCTTACCAAATTTGCACATTTTGGAAGCAATACGCAAACTGAAACACAGCTATCCTTTGAAATTCACACTTATCCAAATTTTGCAATGGAGTTCCCCAGACAAATGATGTGTACAAAAAGGGCATCTGCTAGGGTAGAGTATGCATAAAACATTAGCAAGAATGGCGTGCAAAAAATGCATTATATTAGGGGAAATTGCTTTCCAAAAAAATGTGAATGTTATGTAAAATTGCACATGAAACAAAATAAAGCAGGAGAATCATTCCCAAAGATGTTAATGAATTTTCATAGACTTTAAATAATAATAATAATAATAATAATAATAATAATAATAATAATAATTGCAAACTGATATAGAAATGTGGAGAGCTGAACTTAGGATTTGAAAAATGAGAAACTGACTGTGAGAGAACCTGAAAATGTCCTATTTGAATAGCACTAGTCTAGCCCCGGGATGCGGGTGGCGCTGTGGGTTAAACCACAGAGCCTAGGATTTGCCGATCTAAAGGCCGGCGGTTCGAATCCCCGCAACGGGGAGAGCTCCCATTGCTCGGTCCCTGCTCCTGCCAACATAGTAGTTCGAAAGCACGTCAAAGTGCAAGTAGATAAATAGGTACCGTTCCAGCAGGAAGGTAAACGGCATTTCCGTGCACTGCTCTGGTTCGCCAGAAGCGGCTTAGCCATGCTGGCACATGACCTGGAAGCTGTACGCCGACTCCCTCGGACAATAAAGCGAGATGAGCGCCGCAACCCCAGAGTCGGTCACGACTGGACCTAATAGTCAGGGGTCTCTTTACAATCAACAACAATCAACCTTAGTCTAGCCCCAGCCTCACTGCCCCATACTGGTAAGCTGTGGCAATGCCAGCGTCATAAAGGCTGCTCTGCTCTACCACACCAGCTGCTACTAGCCAAGCAAAAATGCTTCACAGATGTGTGGGGGTCAAAAGATTGTTTCCCCCACATCTAAAACAAACCCTAGGCACTGCACTGCACAATGCAGTTCATGTGGCTTTGGGGGGCTATAGCAGCTCCAGCTCCAGTTATAACAACTTCCAAGCAGACTGCTAAGGGCTGATCTAGTTAAATGCATGTCAGTGCCATGAACAGAACTTCTGCCAGCATCAGCCTGTGGCATCAGCCTGAACAACAGACTCGGACTGTCTGGAAATTCAGCTGGGAATAATCATAGGCTGACGGAAAACATGGCAGCCATGGTCCAAAACCATTATCATGCGAATAGGGCCCACCTTGGTGCTACTGTGCATTCATATCCACTCCTTTGACATAAATGATGCTTTCAGGAAAAAGGTTCCTGCTTTTCCTCCCTCCGTGGTTAATAACAGCTTCAGGAGGGGAGGCGTCCATAGATTAATTTATGCAGCAGAAAGGGTTAATTCCACCCCACTTTGATTCAATTCCCCATTTCAATTAGGCAAGGAAAACAACAACAACAACAACAACAACAGGAGATATCACTGCACACCCCAAATCAGAATACAGACTACAGTATTAAACTGTGGACCCATATGCAGCTTTTATTTGGTACCAATTCCATGGCTGGCATTGTCTGTTACCTAGAATGGGAATGGCAGTCCCCTGAAGGACTTGCAGTTGACACTGGACAGGTGAGAGGAAGGTGCAAGGAGAAAGAAGGTGCTGGCATGTGAGGAGCAGTGAGCAGGGTAGGGTGAACCAGTTGGCAGTGGAGTGGAGGTGCACTGTTAAAATGAGGCACAGCTTAGACTTTGCTTAAGGCGTGTGTTTTGAGATGGGACATGGCGGGGAGGGAGGACAAGGGGGTGGAGGAATCTCTTACATGAATAGGGAACAGAAACAAATATCCAAGATTCAAAGGGGACCCTCCTTCATCTCCCCCCTCTTTTTCTGGCCTATATTAGCATTGTTCTGTTGGAAAACCCTCTGTTTGTGAAAACGCTCTCAGCCTTCAGGACAGAAGCCAAAATCAAAGCGCCGTCTTTTATTTGGAGTTTATCAGTGGCTATTGTCCTTATCAAACAAAGCCCTTTCATCAGGGCTTCTTTAACACACTTTATTTCTCTTTTATTTTGCTTTGAAATAAGCTGGGCAACAATTAATTTCAGAGAGAGAGAGAGAAAGAGAATTCAACAAGGATTTACTACTCTCGGCTTCTATTGCTGTAATGAAAATCTATTTCCTTTCCCTTTTGTGTCCCATATAATTTAATGCCCATTTTATTAATGGTCTGAAATAATTACGGAACCTTTTGTGATTCTCAAGTATGTTTCATTTAATTGTGCAATAAACGCCTAATCTCTTCCTCCATCTGAAGCTATTATGGCATTAAAATTAACAATTATGCAGCAGCGCGCCCGGGTCCATAGAAATCACTCCAGATAACTAGACATATATAAATCATTCATGAGAACAATTTCTGAAAAGAGACGAAGGGAGGGAAAAAAATTGTGTAGAGAATGACATTGGGAAGCCAAGGGCCTGCTCTGTAAGAAGATAGCAACACCTTACAAAAATCTTTTTTCCGCTTTCATTTTTTTTTTTTTTTGGTTATTATTATTTTACTACTGATTGTGTATTGTGGCACGTGCTTTCCTCTTGCCTCCCCGCCCCCCACCTTCTATTAGCCTGACAGATATTTTCAGAATTAATTAACCGTTAGCTCAGAGGATAAATTTTCATTATCAATTTTCTCCCCTTCTTCTCTTTCGTTCCTTTTATAGTTTGTCTTTCTCTTTCAGGCCAGCAATTACACTCTCTGCCTTTCTCTGGCAGGTCCTGTTTCTGTAGGAGGTAATCCAAATGAGGAAAGTGCTTCTTTCTTCCCCTCCTTCCTTTTAGACCCATTCACTTCCCTTCTTCTACCTTTTGTGGGATTTAATAACCGCGGCTGATAGGTGCGCCGTGGACAGAGAGGTTAAGTTTGTTGTCTCAGCACTTTGCTGACAGGAGACAGTGCAGAAATCCAGGAAACGTGCGGGCAGGCCTCTCCGGGCAGGAAAGTATTCCAGCAGCAAGTTCCCACAGCCAGGCTCCACATCATAGCTTGTGTTTCAGATTGCATTTCTTTACTCCCAGTAAAACAAACTTTTATAAACTTCTGGGAACTTGGATCCATCCAGATCTCTAGATCTTCCTCAGCCTCGACATAACCTCCCCTCATTCAAGCTCCCCTCAATTGTTACGTCTCCTTGAAATTTCCTATTTCTCCATTGTGACTGGTGTCAACTATAGTGTTTAGCAGGAAATAGTAGTAGAGATATTATTATTATTATTATTATTATTATTATTATTATTATTATTATACTTCTTAGTCACTTGTTACCTGACTGTCTCCAAGCAACTGACAGAACATTTAATACATAAATATAGATACATTACATATAAAACAGAATAAAATACCCCCCACAACAGACACACTAGTAAAAAAATAGCATCTGCTTAGTCTGTCAAAAGCCTGGGGGGGGGGAATATGAGTCTTTACTATAATGACCATTATGAAGCAATGGGTTCAAAACTATTTCTCAAGGCTCATCCACTCTTACCTTTCGCCCCACACTTTCTAGGCACAGGCCTGTGCTCTCCTGGTCTGTTTCTGAGAGCACCCCGCTCCCCACCGCTTTCCCCAAGAAAACCCAGTTTTTACTGCTGAATTGGAACAAATTGCCATTTGTTCCGATTCAGTAGTAAATAGTGGGCTTTTGCCGGGGCAACCCCTCCCTCACCCAAAAAAAGCAAGAGGGGGGGAGGTTGTCAGACCTGGAAACCCCAGATCTTTGCCTAGAAAGCATGGGGCAAAAGATAAGTGTGGATGAGCTTTTCACTTTGTGTATCTTACTCTACCTTTTAAAGCGATGTTCACCCACAGTTTAAAAGGAGGGCGGAGCTTGTATCCAGTGCTCTGGATTTGATTTTGAGGGTGCACATGGGTCTGGAAGGGGCAGGAGAGAGGAAGCCCCTTGCCTGAGCAGAGTTGCAGGTTTGGATACAGCCCAATGTCCTTCTTTGTTAACCTTCCTTTCTTGTAAAGGGCTGTGTTCACTGAAGAAAGGTGTTCTATGCAGCTGTTTTGCATTCCAACACAAGTGAGACAGAATGAAATCTGCTCCTCACCTTCTCCCCAGTTCTGCTTGCTTTGCATTCAGGCACAATGGGCCAGCTGTGAGCTGCAACCCTTCAGTTCAACCTCATCATCAGTACCCTGCAATGTCTCTCAAGCTTCCACTGACCATCCCATGCAGAACCCTGGGGTGAAACCAATAAGGTATGCCAAAAGTTATTAGGTGTAAGGGCTGTGCAATCACTTTGGATCAGATTCAGATGTGTGAAATAAATCAGGATGGTTCATAGGCAGATAAAATGAAGTGGAAGGCAACAGAAGCTGGGACAAGGCAGCTAGAACCAAAGTGCTTAATGAAGTTTCAGTTGTATTTTGTGTAATGATTTTCGGCCTTGCCTATGTCCAGGAAGGGGTAGAAAAGGGTGACTGACTGCTAGTCAGCACTGTAATTGACAAGTCTATCTGTCAATGGAATAATGCCTTACATTGCCTGCATGATGCAAATATCCATATCAAATTTTGCAGAGATTTTACCAAAGGGCACCTCTGTATTCCCTATGAAGTTCTCTCTCTCTCTCTCTCTCTCTCTCTCTCTCTCTCTGTGTGTGTGTGTGTGCGCATCTATGTAAAGTTTTTTTTAAATTAAAGTACTTTTCCCCTTAACATAAAATTAAAAGTGCAGCCAACAAAAAAGAAAACATAATCAAAATTACAAAACAGAAGAGCAGTATATTTATTTTCCAAATAAATAGAGAGAAGATAATGTGGAAAAATAAAAAGCAGCAAAGCACACAATGAAAGCTAAATTTTGTGATTTGGTGCGGGGAGAGAGTTTTGTATATCTGAATTTGACACATAAGAAATTAAATTCCACCCAAAGGCATAGGAATGTTCTGGATCTTCCTTACCATTAGAAGCATGTAATTTGTGAGTTGTTTTCTCTACAATAACCAGAATCCACATGTTCTTACACCACAATGAAAGGGTTAAGTCCTGTACTGTCTTCCATTTCTGGGCCAAAGTAGTTCCATGCAAATACTTAGTTTCAAAAGCCAGGTGGCAGAGCAGCAGAAACTTTTAAAAAATGTTACCTTTGGAACATAAAAAGCCACTGGACCTATTTGTCTGAAATGTCAGTATTTTAGCCGAAAGAATGCAATTCTGTGGAAGAAAAAGGTGAAATTTATAGATGTGTTGTGTTTCCCCCATTTAAATCAGTTGGAAATGCAAAAAAAAAGTTTCATTTATGAAACAAAGCAGCTCTACAAAGTGGGAGTGGAATGAAGCCCCCAAACCAACAAAACGTAGTGGTTTCTGAAAATAAAACAAGGAATCTGAACTGATTTGGAGATGCCAGGAACTGAACACAGGAACTTTTGCACTTGAAGAAGCTGCTTTACCACTGACTTTTATTTTGATGTGTTAGTTGTCCGTGGGAAAATGGGGCAACGTTTAAAACGCTTCCTCTCCACTACCCCTGAAGTGACCAAGTCCTAAGAGGGCCGTATCATGTCTCTTTGCTAAACGTGCCATCCAGTTCTAAGCTGCCTATATAGCTTGTCGCAAGGCTTTCTGCCTATTGTTCATCCCAGCTCTCCCCTTATCAGGTCTGCTGCTGCAGATTTGGAGAAATAGCGCATTTGTCACAGCAGAGAGAGTGGCTGTGCAGTCATAAACTCACAACGCTTGGCTCTCTGCCACTGTACACACAGCCCACTGGAATGCATGTGATGGCATCTGGCGGTATAGACTGATGGCAAGGGCACAACATTCGCTTTGGCACAATGCTGCAGTGACAGAGCGCTGGCAGGGCAGCAAAGGGTGGCACTTGCCAGGGATGGCAGCCTTCTCAGAAAGAAGGGCAGAAACACGGCTGCCCTTCCACAGAAACACAAAGAGGATTCTGACATGGGATTTCTGTTGTCCCATGCTCACATTCACCGGCAGCTGGTGATAATTCTGCCCATCTCAGAGGGGAAACTACTGTTGCTAAGAGCAATGGTTTTCACTTTTCAAATCTGCATTCCGCAACCCTTTGGTTTGCTTGTTTCCCGGGGTTTCTGTCCCACCTTTCCTCCACCATAGAGCCCAAGGTGGCATAGATGTCGCTCCCAGGTGCTCTTACAGGCACTGACCAGACCCAAACCTGCTGAGCTTCAGCCAGGTGGTGGCCTCACGTGCCCTTCAATCCATACCCTGGCCACGATTTTCAATTATTATTAGCACGGAACACAGGGAAAGTGCAGGAATTGAGGCATCCAAGAAATGAGATGTGATGGTGGATATGGTTGCTTGAAATGTACTTCTGGACAGGGGAGATTTTCTTTGGGGCGAGGTTGTCATGTCAAGTTTTTCTCCCTCTCTCATATTACTAGAAAGCAGGGCCATCTGATTGAAATATACTCGGAGTTGAGAGTGGATTTCATGCTCTTTATTCAGCTCATAGTGGTGAGGAGGAATGGAAGTTCCCCCAGAATGTCTGCTTTATATACATTATTTACACAATGAGCCCCACGTGATTGGCTAATTCCGGGATTCTCCTGTAGGTCAATCAGGTTGCGGATTCACTTCCACCTGGAGCTGGATTGGGTGGCTCCTGTGGACCAATCAGACTGTTGCATTCTGGATCCTATTGTTCTAGGACCAATCAGACTGCTGCATTTTGGATCCTATTGTTCTAGGACCAATCAGACTGCTGCATTTTGGATCCTATTCAACTCAGTACATAACACTGATGAAGCTGAATTGGGAGGTGGGAGACATCCAGAGGAGGCAAAGGGAAGGACTCCTTCATAGTTAAACTATGAAATTTGCTCCCACAACACCATGGGTTGTACCCAACGCTCTGAAAGCAGCCACAGAACTTCCCATTCCATGCTCTCCCCACCCACCGCACTCCCAAATTTGACCCCCTGGAGCTGATTTTGCAAATGCACGGGACACTGCAAAGGAGGTCAGAGGGAAGTTCCATTCTGCAGCCACAAGTCTTTTGTGCTAGTAGGACAGGGACATTGGAAAGCAGTGGCCTGCTGTCAGTGGGCCTGGGGGACTAGGCTGATCTGCTAAATGTCCCCCTGGTATTTCCTTCCCAAATCCTGGGAAGCTTCTGCCCAGCTTAGGGAGGGAGGCGCAATGCTCACACATGCAACATTGAGATGTCAGCCCCCGCCAATCGCCCTTGCAAGCTGGCACCTCTGGCCCCAACTGTTCCCCTATGAAAAATTTGACCACATGCCACTCTTGGGGACCAAGAGACAGGGATTCTTTAGCTGTTATTCCTGCAGAGTGATTAGCAGGTCCAGAACAAGTGGCACAGTCCAAAGGATGGATATCCTAGGTATGGATTTGTTTTTGACATTTCAGGAAAAGTCCTCCCCCTTTGTTTCAGTTCGGCAATATAAATAAAATACTTTGTAGTGTGGCTCACACCACTAAGCACAGAGACTGTGAAAGGTGCCAGATAAGAAATTTCAATCTGTATATAAAGAGTTACAGAGGGATAACACGATAAAAATCTGACCAAAGACTTCAATTAGGCATCTTCAGTAATCCCAAGCACATCAGAAATAAAAAATATCATCTAGGAGAAATATATAATTAGCAGAGACCAGGAGAGAAATAGCCTTCATCAAACACCACAATGAGCACAGTTCAAAAGCGGAATATTCAAATTAAAATCCCAAATTCGTTCAGTGACCTCCCTCTTTGCAGATCAATGGAAAGAGGGGCACACATCTCCTTTGATACATCTCTGCTATGTAAAGTGTCCTTTAACTAAACAGGGTCAAAAACCATAAATGATTACTGGAAATGATTTGACAACTGCACAGCTACATTCATTTTAAATAGGCATTAATTCATTTAATAGAGTTGGAAGGGGGAACTGTTCGGATCGCTGTAAAGTGGGACAGAGAAAGGAAGGAAGCAGATGGCATTTTACAGCTAACATTCACAGGAAAGTGGGTGTTCTTGGGGAGTGTCAATATTATCACTGTCCTTACCGTGGCACCCCCAGGAATTACTTGGCATATGAAATTCCATGACTGTTTAGTTGCTTCAGGTTTACCAGTAAGACTAACCTCACTCAAAAAACACTCCCAGTGAATCAATAGCGGTCACTACCTACTGGGTTCAAGAGCATAAGGAGAAAATGTGTGTTTGTAGAGAGGGGGGGAGGGGAAGAGAAATGTTTTCTAATTTTGCACCTATTCATATACATTGGCACATGCACATTTTATGCATGTCCACTGTTGCGCTCTTTTGGGGGATTGGGGTGAATGTTTTCCCTCTTTTTTGGCAATGCATTGGACACTTTAACCTAACTCAATCAGTTTCCAGTTTCTTACATGCAAAGATGCCTAGAGTGAAGAGGATGACCTTTTTCAGTCTGTGGGTTGCAGTCGCTTCTGGAAAGCTGTATGTGGGCTTGCCAGTGGCGGGCAGGTCCAAAGGCAAACGTGTGCACAAACAGATACAAAAGTGAGCAGAACTCTTCATCTGGATTTTGCCTTGGTACAGAAGGCTACTTTCTACCCAGACTTACACGCCCTCAAGTGCGCCAACTCCTAGGGGGCAGAGGTATCTTCAGCCCCCACAAAATATTCTGTCACAGGGCCAGACCCCCTTAATATTGAAGGGGCAGAGGAAGCCAATCATCAAGGTGAGTGCCGCACAGTCCAGTGGCTGGCTCCTCCTGAGCATAAGAGAGGAAGCTGTGCCACCCTGGGCTCTGTGCTTGACCACCTCCCGACAATGCGACATCATGCACGCCAGCACTCGCAAGATGGCCCCTCTGCACATGCCTCTATACCCTCTATTCAGGCAAGCACGAGGCATTAACCAAGTTCAAGGGCACATTCCATGAAAAGAGGGTGCAAAGCAAAATTAGTGAGAGTTGTGGGGCCAAATTTTGCCCATGCAACCGAGGTTCTCATTCATGATCTAGAGCAGGTATTTGCAGACCCAGGGCCCACTTTTAACCCAAACATGTGTTTGTGGACCCACTTCTAATATATATATATACACATATATATACTTCTACATATATATATATATGTGTGTGTGTGTGTGTGTGTGTGTATATACACACACACACACACACACACATACAGTGGTACCTCGGGTTAAGAACTTAATTCGTTCTGGAGGTCCGTTCTTAACCTGAAACTGTTCTTAACCTGAGGTACCAGTTTAGCTAATGGGGTCTCCTGCTGCCACTGTGCCACCGCTGCGTGATTTCTGTTCTCATCCTGAAGCAAAGTTCTTAATTTCTGGATTAGCGGAGTCTGTAACCTGAAGCATCTGTAACCTGAAGCGTCTGTAACCCGAGGCACCACTGTATATGTATTGCTTATTTTATATTTATTTGCTCTGTGGTAATGCTCCTGCTGTGACCCACATTTGATCAGGACATGACCCACTAGTGAGTCCTGAATCACCTTTTGAACATCAGCAGCCTAGAGGGTTAGCATTAGGGTTGTGCAGCAGATTTCAACCAAATCAGGCTGATTCGGAGATCTGGGTCTCAGCTGAGTGGGGTTGAGACAGCCTCCGATTGCTGCAGCTCAGGTTGGGCAGCCCAGAGTGATCAGAGGCTGTCAAGGGAGGTGGCATTTCTCAGGCAGAAAGAAGGAGCAACCATGAAATGAGGGACCTACCAAGTGGCTGCAACTTTGTGGAAGACGGTTATGGTGGGTGTGGATAGATGCCTTTTCCACCCAACCTCTCCTCCTTCCCACCTTCTTCCCACCATGCAGGATCGGATCCTACCACTTACCAGCTGGTAGAAGATCCAATCCTGCTTGGTGCTGCTCCTTCAGAAGCAGCTTCCCAGCATGCAGTGAAGCTGCTTGTGAAGGAGCAGTATCTTGAAGGATTGAAACTGCCTGTCCTCGGTGGGGAAGGGGAGGGGAGAAGGCGACACAGTGTCTCTGCCATCCCACTTTTGACCATACATTAAAATAGGGTTTAAAAAACCCTGACCTCACCTCTGAATTGGTTCAGGGATGGATCCAGGGCAGGTGGTCCCTGAGGCAGAACAGGACAGATCAGCCCAAACTGGGTCATCATAGATCTGGGCCACAGGGTGGATTGAGGGCCCAGGTTAGCATATAAACATTTCCAATAAATGGGCCAAAAGAACAAATGTATTAATATGCAGTGAGATAAATTTAGTTAGAATCCCCGCCCCCGATGGAAACACAGCATTTGAGAGAACTCAAAAGTCATGTTTGTTAACAAATACAAATAGAATTGCTGTGGTGAAAATAGCAAGCAGCTGATCTTATTTTCTCTAAATGATATAATACCCTTTTGTGTGGCTAAAGGAGATCCATGGGACAGTGCAGTAATTATGAGTTAAAAGTCAAGTGTCTCTTTCTCCCCATTCCCACCAGCAGTTAAAGCCGTAGTGTCAAATCCAGGGAGTTTAACACCTGCTGATCCCAGACTGAGAGCACTTCACACTTGTCTGTATAGTTATATGAAATTTGGCTAAGAAATTGACGCAAGGGCATAACCTTTTATAGGAATGATTTCCTGGATTAAGAAACAGGGCAGGGCATGTCTGACCTTGTCTAGCCATGCAGTGCCAGTACCCTGGGGAGGGAAATAAATAGTACCTACACGCAGACTTGCTCCTTAGAATGGAAAGCAGCACAGCCCACTCAGACAGGCTAATAGAATATTATTTTTAATTTCCATAATTTAACATTTTTACTTTCCTAACTCATGACTTACTTGCTCAAGTTTAAGCATGTTGGGTTGGGTCCCTCCAGCAGACTTTCAGTTTGAATAACTCGCAGAGCTAAGGAAGACATTTCATGGTCAAACTATGAATGACTTCTTGCCAGTGTCATGACCCAACCAGCAGCAACCAAGACTTGGAGCCAGAGACCGAACTGTCTCCAGCTATGGGTTCTGATCTGAGCTGGCAGATGGAAATCAGGAGACTACTGAGCCTGATGGACACCAGCCCCCAAAAGAACCTCCCTTAGACACTCATGAGACAGAACCCAGAACCCCCTCAGTTTGAGGAACCAAATGCCTCCCACAGGACCTCACCAGTCCAGTAGCGCATGGGGTGCACCAGGCAGGAGGCTATAGCATGGACCAGAGGATTGGCCCTTTAAGAATTTAAACTCAGCTACAAGCGGGCAGAGGCTTTGAAAGGCTCAGTCTGATATCAACCCTTGTTGAAGCAATCTACTTGCTCGGAGCTATCCATGGTCCTGCGGCTTTTGACCCTATCTTGCCCTGCAGATTCTGGTTGCAGACCTGAACACAACAGCCATGTAGTTTTGCATTGCAAAGCTGGTTGTTGATAAGCAAATAACTGGCGTAGGGTGTGGGGGTGTGTTAAGCTCAACTGGGGTATGGAGGGCCCTTTGGCCCCACCATGGTCATGATTGGAATCAGTCCCCCTTCCTCGTGCCTGCTGTTCACACTGGAGGAAAGTTCCCCATTGACACCAGCGGGAAATTCAATTCCGTTGAGAAGAGGAAGCACTGATGTGGGCCACTCCTGGACCATAGGGGGCTTTCTATGCCATAGTCCCAATTCAGTCCAGTCTCCACAGCCTGTGGCCAGTTATGTAACAAAAATCAACTATACAACAGGGATGGCCAACTCCCAAGAGACTGCGATCTACTCCCAGATAAAAAAAAACCCTAGCAGTGATCTACCCATGGGGGGGGGGAGAGCCAAAGTTTTGGAGCTTTTTTTAGGGGGGCAAGCCAAAGTTGTTGAGGGTTTTTTTAGGGAAGACGGCTAATTCTTCAGCCACGTTTTCGGTGGGGGGTGCCATTAATCAAAAAACAAGAAGTAAACCCGCTAGCAGTAACTCCATCTTCCGTTCTTGAAATCGTGCATGAATACAGGAAAAAGCAAGGGGCCAGGGACAAGCAGAGGAAAATGAGCCCGTGATCAACCGCAATCGACTTATATCAACCGGGGGTCGACCTGTTGATTGCGGTCAACTGGTTGGACATCCCTGCTATACAACATCAAATTACATGAGAAACGTCTTTGATTCTTTGTCACCTATTCCCTTCCCAGAACTACAATTCCCAGAGTGGTTTAACAATCAATTCCGCTTCACAGGGAGCTCTAGAAATTGTAGCTCAGTGTGTGGAATAGGGGTCTCCTAAGAACTACAACAGGGACGCGGGTGGCGCTGTGGGTTAAAGCCTCAGCGCCTAGGGCTTGCCGATTGAAAGGTCGGCGGTTCGAATCCCCGCGGCGGGGTGCGCTCCCGCTGTTCGGTCCCAGTGCCTGCCAACCTAGCAGTTCGAAAGCACCCCTGGGTGCAAGTAGATAAATAGGGATCGCTTACTAGCGGGAAGGTAAATGGCGTTTCCGTGTGTGGCTCTGGCTCGCCAGAGCAGCGATGTCACGCTGGCCACGTGACCCGGAAGTGTCTTCGGACAGCGCTGGCCCTTGGCCTCTTTGAGTGAGATGGGCGCACAACCCTAGAGTCTGTCAAGACTGGCCCGTACGGGCAGGGGTACCTTTACCTTTTAAGAACTACAACACCCAGAATTCTTTGGGAGAAGCCATGATTGTTAAATGTGGTATCATAGTGCTTTAAATATATTGTGTGAATGCATCCTATGACAGGTTTAGACTGAAATCACTACTCTCTAGTGTGTGTAGGTAGGACCATTGCATCTTTATTGAGTTGTGTGGCTTCACTTGTAAAGCCCATTTCACTCAAATGCCTGCTTTCTTATCACTGACAGGTACTTATTTACTTTCTATTGCATGTTGGAGCTTGTTGTGAAAAACGACCCAGCCTCACCACGGAGACTGCCCCGTATGTAAGACTATTAAGATAAAGTCCTGCATAAGTGGCCTTAATAAAAGGAATTTATCATCAGACATGGAGAGGAAGGCGTCTTTTATTCATAAAGTGAATAACACCAAGGATTGTCATTGCAGATTTTCAGTGCTAGAAATTATTATCATTCATTCTCCAAATTACTGGCTGCACAAAAATTACTAAATGGTGCGTTATCACTTCTTCTCAGCATGGGAATATCTCTGTTATATGTTCGATTACAAATGTCTGCCCACGTGATTATCGGCAATAAATCAGAGGTAATCACTTACCATGAGAAGGGCTGGCTGGGGAAAGATCGGATGTAATTGAGAAGCCAAAAGCCTTCTATGGCACAGAGATCTGGCATTTCCAATCTCCCTCCTCACTCTCGTAATTGGGTCAGAACTTACGGTGCCAATCATGGATCCAAAGGGATACTAAGATAAATCTAAATAGGACTGCAACTACATTTTCAATGCAGCTCATCATCTCTGTGGTGTTTGCGTATCTACTTAGGATCCCATAATGATCTCCCTGGCAACAAACCTCCAGCAGGAAATAAGAATGATCAAGAAACAATGTTGTCTTGGGTCTGCATCAGACAATTTTCTGGGTGGGCAAGACTTTTGACATAGTGAAACAGTTGTTACCTGTGATATGGGCATTCCCTGCAGGGTCCAAATTTGCACAAATGGTGTCAATTTCCTCTTAAATGATGTGGTCATACAAACTGGGCACCTGCACAATCAGGCACCTGTGTGGGGTACCCCCATCATACATGACATCATCATGTGGAGAGGAGAGGGGTGCATCATTCCTCTGATGGTGTTTGGCGTCAACATGAAACTTGGAAGCTTAGTTGAACACTGAATCACTGTTGAAGGAGAGCAAGTTACCCGAGACATAATCACACAAAGACTCTTGGGTTTGGAAAATAAGAAAGGTCATTTTGTTAACGGAGACATTAAATACATAAAGGTAAAGCGACCCCTGACCATTAGGTCCAGTCGTAAATGACTCTGGGGTTGCAGCGCACATCTCACTTTACTGGCCAAGGGAGCCGGTGTACAGCTTCTGGGTCATGTGGCCAGCATGACAAAGCCACTTCTGGCAAACCAGAGCAGTGCACGGAAACGCCGTTTACCTTCCCGCCGGAACGGTACCTATTTATCTGCTTGCACTGCATGCTTTTGAACTGCTAGGTGGGCAGGAGCTGGGACTGAGCAACAGGAGCTCACCCCGTCATGGGGATTCGAACTGCTGACCTTCTGATTGGCAAGTCCTAGGCTCTGTGGTTTAGACCACAACGCCACCTGCGTTCCACGATTAAATACATACTTGATAGGAAATATCCTAGTTCTAGCTAACTAAGGTGGAGATATGAAGAACTCAGTAGGAGAGATGCTAAAAAGATGTCTCTTCTTCCAAGGTGAAGATGAAGAAAAAGAGGAAGTAGGAAACCCTAAAATTATCAATCTAACATGGAAGGAAGAACAATAGGTCCAGTGCCTCCTTCTCACATGTTGCTTATTGACCATCTGCAGTCCAAACGGCTGTGCAGAATACTATTGTGCCAGCAAGTTTCCTGACAAAAACCAGCCAGGTTTGAATCAGAGATCCACACTGTGTGGTACTAAATATAAGTGGCAAATTCTGCTACCTTAACTTTCTGTTCTTGGTTTGCTGAGTCTGTCCTTCCCACCTTCTGGAATTCTGCCTATTCTGGAGCTCTAGGATTTTGTTCAAGAAACTGTCTGGGTCTTCAAGAAACAGTCTTGGTCTTCTCTTGATATGTCTTGGGTTCTGGGACATTGGTCTGCAAGTTTTGCTGGGCATGTTGTGGATTTGTGATTACTTGAGGCTCATGCAAGGCTTAGAGGATTGGCCAATCAGGAAGCCAGAACTTTATTATCTCACTCCCCTAATAAGAAAAGAACAGCAACAGGAAATGACTCTACCCAAATACACCCAAACCCTATCCAGAGAGGGGCTTTGCTGCTGAAATTAGATCTAGCCCATGGATCTGGACCTGAGGTCCACCAGCATGCTCCTGACAAAGTTATATCTTTTGATTGTGCCATTGACTTCAAAATGCTATTCATACACATGTCAAACACTAAAAAAGAAAAATTTATAATGCTCTTTTCAGGCTTAAAGCCTGAAATTTCAGTATGGTGGGAGGGAGATTCTGAAAATCTGGTCCTTTATAGATTGTTCCTGAGTGGGGCACCTAGAAGTGACAGGTACACACACCTGAGTAAAGCGTATGCCCCACCTGCTGCAGATGACTCCTACCCCTTCTTCATTCGTACCATCTTCCCTGATGACACCGCCATTTCTGCATCTTGCAATAAAAGAGGCATGGCTCTTTTAAAAAATGAAACAAACAAACTCCTTTAGTCCCAAAGGAAGGCTGTGCGCATGTATGAGCCTGGGGAAGGAAGAAAAGCTTGCTGTTATGTGAAAGGGACACAGCAGGGAGATTAAGATCTCTATCGGAGCTTGTGGCAGCAATGATTAGAGTGCATTAGGGCTCTCTCGGTGTTGACAAACACTGCCCCAATTAGGAATTAGTTCAGCATGGCATCTGATAGCTCTGCCACTGTTGACCTGCTTAATAGGCTGGCCTTTTCCTCCCCTTCATTTGCTTGTCTGTCTGTGGCCCAGGACAAAAGCTCTGGGAAAAAAACACTCCTCTCTCTCTCTCTCTCTCTCTCTCTCTCTCTCTTATTCCCCAGGAATGGCATACACATATGAAAATAAAGAATCAAAGCTGGATATAGTTTTGTCAGAAGAAAACATGGGAAGAATCCATTTAAAAAAGAAAGATGCTTTTTAAAATATATATTTTTTAAAAAGATAAACATAATAAACCAAAGATAAAGAACACAGAGGAATACTGTTACAGCAGGTTGAAAGCAACATAAGGCAGAACATCATCATTGAACTTGTTGTTCCAAAACGTTGACCAAAATACCAATTTCCCCATAAATGTAAGGCAGGTTTGTATGTATTCTTTTATAATAATAGTGTTCAACTTTATAACTTCTGCTAAGATTATAATAAGTAAAAACCGGAGGGGGGGGAGAGAATATATCCTACTGTATCTGAATCACAGGAGTCAACTCCTAGGAGCCGAGGTCCCTTTGCCCCCCCCCCCTCAATAAAATATTTGAGAGTGTCAGCCCCCTCCCAAGTTGATGGGCATTGCCATTCAAATGGAGGGAGGGGTTACATTGTGTCATGTGATCAATTATGTGGTGCAGGGTTTACCTTCCCTCCACTATTTTATTCAAATTCGCACCCCAGATTTGAATGGATTGAGAAGATTTCGTCAATAGTAACTATGATTAAGGTAACATATTATAATTTATTTATTTTTAAAGAGAAAACTAGATAGCCTAGGAGTGTATGCTGGGGTAGATCAGAAGGATTTATTGCTTGAACATGGACAAGCAATCTGCTGATGTATTTGGAGATTTGTATGTCTCTTCTGTAGTCCCCCCCCCCTCCCCATTTTTCTGGTGCCACCACTGAGTTGCAGCATTACATAAGTTAATGGTTGAAACTTTGGCTCTTCAGAGTATGCAAAAACTAGGTACAACTGCTTGCTTGGGGTGTTTCCATGTACTGCTTATGCTACACAAAACAGGAAGTGAAACAGGAAGTGCTTTTTTAAAAAAAAGTCACTTCCCGTTGTTGGGTTTCAAAGACAACCTTTGGCTGATGATAGCTTTGTTTCTCATGCCCACCCTCTTTGGCAGTTTGAACTTTCAGTGACTGCCATGGCGAATGATTCCCTTCAATGTGTAGATTTGTGGGTGGGTGATGTTATGAATTAGTTGCAAAAAATGTGACACGTGGAAGTACTATTTCAAAGAATTCTGGGGCCGAGAAAGCTGTAATGCCCTCTTCTCTGGCCTTGTCCTAAAGCACAAGGTGCCCAGCAAGCATTTATGCTTAGTCTTCTGTAGCCCCATTCATTTCCATTAGAGGAGGAAGAGCCAGCTGTTGGGGGGGGGGAGGTGCGCCCAGCTAGGTGCATCTTTCTGAGCCAGTGGAAATTGATACGGTTCATCTGCATACAAAAGGCTGAATGGAGAGGCAGTGGGGTGAAAGGGGTCAGACACCCAGATGGATTTTTTAATTCCAAGAGGAAAATAACACCACGCTCTCAAGTGATAACTGAACCTTTCTTACCAGCTCGGACCCAAATATGATTTCCTCCCTGCCCCTCCCCCCTGCCTGCCCCCATTCGTGCAATGAAGAAGAAGCAAATTATACAGAACTGCATTCTGCAGAATAATAAGGTTTCATGCTGCATAAAGCTCCCATAAGCTAGTGTAATTACTGAAGAGCAGGAAATACAGTTTCGGTTTATATCTAATCACAATGCCATTTTGAGTACAATAAAAGAGGATCTTGGGGGCCAGGAGGCTCCTGGGATGCAGGCTGGCCTTTGCTGCCACAAGCCTCTTGTTTCCACAGGACTGCTAGCCTGTGCAGAAAGAGCTGGTGGTGCTGTCCCACAGTGACATGGATCTAGAAATCAACCTCCCAAATCCATCCATGTGTGTTTTCAACATCAGACATCATGTGAAATGGGTCTCATCCTTGTCTTGGGGTTTTTTTTAGCCAGAAGACCTTTCCCTGGCTCATCTAAACTACCCTGACATTTTTGCTCCATCAGAAATGAAAGCCCGGCTTCATCCCACTGGAACAAATCAAACCCGTTTGACAAAAACCAGCAAATAAGGATCAAAACCATCAACAAGCCAGAAGGCTGTCCAACTGCCTCTTGCACCCCTTTGACAGCCATTGGCAACCTTGTAGGGAATGGGAGAGAAGCAGAAGATAGTAGATTGAGCCAAAGTTCATGGAGGGAAACCAGCAACCCCAGGAATGGGACATCTTATGGAACAATGGATATCCCCTTGCGCAAAAATGCGATGCGTTTATCTCTCTGGCAAAGAGATTCCTTGCCACCAGTGAAACGTTCACATGCTCCCCAAGTCGTTATATGCAGAAGCAGCTTGCTGGTTGGGGAGGAAACACTATGCCAGTTTTCTCAGCAGGTGGGTCAACATTGCTTACCAGGAGGGAGCTAGTGCGAGACAAGGCGGCAGAGAAGGGGGGATGGAGCCAATCTGACACTCCTGCCAGTGTCTCTGCTGTACTTGGCAAGCCACTTCTGGTTTTGCAGCAAGGATAACCAATGTGATGTTGTTAAACTAAAAGCTCCACCAGCCCCTACAAACCCCAGTTGGTCAGGATTGATGAGAGTTGTAATCTAACAGCATCTGGAGAGCACTACTTAAGCTGTCCATGTTATTATAGAGCACCAGAATCACCAGGGTAGGCTATCTAAATTCAAAGGATGAATTAATATCAATAAATATAAGTTTTCCATAATCTACTTCCCTGTCAATGCCTATATGATTAATTTTGTCAACCATGTCCCCTTTTTGCATAATGGATCAGTGACCACAATTATTCCTATATGGAAATGTGGACCAGTCCTGTTACCAAGCATTGCTGACCTTCCTTCTCCTCGAAGGAAGACTCAGGAACATGGTTGGGTATTTAACGTCTTGCTACATGGATGGGCCATTGTTGGAAGTTTCTGTATGACCTGCTAAAAATCTAAACTTACCAATTAAGTATTAAAATATATTTAGATTCTCTAAAATTACATGTTGTGAACATAATGATATTTCAACAGTGTACAGTAGACTTTAGCAAATCTGTATTAATAAGTAATAGGTAAAGGTAAAGGTACCCCTGCCCATACGGGCCAGTTGTGTCCGACTCTGGAGTTGCGCGCCCATCTCGCTTAAGAGGCCGGGGACCAGCGCTGTCCGGAGACACTTCCGGGTCACATGGCCAGCGTGACAAAGCTGCTCTGGCGAGCCAGCGCAGCACACGGAACGCCGTTTACCTTCCCGCTATAAAGTGGTACCTATTTATCTACTTGCACTTTGACATGCTTTCGAACTGCTAGGTGGGCAGGAGCTGGGACCCAATGACGGGAGCTCACCCCGCCGCGGGGATTCGAACCGCCGACCATACGATCGGCAAGTCCTAGGCGCCGCGAGGATTCGAACCGCCGACCATACGATCAGCAAGTCCTAGGCGCTGAGGTTTTACCCACAGCGCCACCCGCGTCCCTTGTTAATAATTTTATTCCAGCTTTAATAGGATAGCAGTATTACTTATTATTAATAAGTAATACTGCTATCCTATTAAAGCTGGAATAAAATATCAACGTTTATATGTATTCATGGTTGGATGGGGTGCAGGCAGCAGGTACAGAAAGCACAGACAGGAATGGTGAAGAGGACTTCCCAAAAGTTTCCTCCTTTTTTTGCTCTCTTACGAAAGGAGCTGACTCCTTCCATCAAAGTTTAGAAGGCTTTAGTGAAAGATTACTCCACCACATTAGTGACGTGACAATGATCTTAACCCCAACATTGCTATTCAAGTTCTACTTATTCAAGCTAAATTACATTTGATGGAGGGTTGGTTTTGAAATTCTATATTTTATGGTGGTTGGGTTTTTTTAAAAAATCTTTCTTTTTACATTCAAAAAAAGCCAGACTTCATTCCAGGAAATAATCAATACTGAAAGCTTATTTGGGGATATTATTTCCAAGGCTCAAAACAAATGACACATTTTGGACAGCAAATGCTTTGTTATTTATTATATTAAAAATAGCCTAAGGTTATGATGGCTGCCAACATGGGTGGGGAAGCCAGTTTGATCCATGCAACACTGTACCTAAGTCAGCCTTTATACATCTCTACATAAATACATACCTCATGCACTAGTGCCTCTGCCAACGGGCTTAGCCTCTGAGCAAATGCAGCTCCTGCAACCAGAAATAGAGAAGGAGAAATGTGTTTGTTTTGCATTTCAGGGTAAATCTGCCAAATTTGTATGCACACCCCCAAACCAATAAACGAACCAAAACACAGCACTCCTTTGAAATTTGCACTTCTCTGGATTTTGCAATGCACTAATATAAATGTGTGTATTAGTGAAAAGTATGCCCCCAAAAAACATATGTTGGGGGGGGGTGGAATGTACAAAATACATTCCATTACAGGAGAAATGCCTATATGAAGAGAATTTCCATAAAGACTTCTTTTTTCTTTTCTTTCTTAATTCACTAACAAGGAGAAGCAGGGTGAGCCAAACTTAGATGAGAGAAACTGAAAGGGACAGGTTTGTCAATCCCTGAATCTTCCCCGGCCCCTTAGGAACAACTATTAGGTTTCCATCTTAAGCATACTTAACATTCTCTGGAGTATACATCCACTGGCTTTAAAAAACCTTGCAAACTCAATTAACCCTCCTGTCCATTTGGAGCAACGTTACCCATTTCTGCTGGGTACCAGGGGTGGGAGGGTAGGGGTAGGGGCAGAGAGAAGGAGGGGGAGAAGCTCCTCAGGTTTGAAACATGTTACTTCCATGCTGCTGGTGTTAACGGGAACTTTAATTTAAACAAGAATTCTGATTGAAATGCTCCTGCTGGGCCTTTATAGTCACATGCTTCACGATAATGTGCAATTAACATGCTACCAAGGGAGCTATTCTGAATTTGGTTTATACCGGCTCCTGCTTGGGAAGAAGGCAAAATCTTTACACCAAGATGAGCAGAGAATGCCTCTTCCCTGTTTTACATGCAAATAAACTAATATGTAATTAGTGAAATGAGAAACATCTGGGAAGTGTCTGTGCCTTTCCCTTCACCGCCTCCTTTGTGACTGGAAAATCATCCATTCCAACGACTCCCATTTCTGGGCCATCCAGAGAACCACATTTGCCTTTTGTTAAATCCGTCACTTGTGCTTGGTTTGCCGCCAGCTCTTATCCACTTTAAACTGAAGTGCAACTGTTTTGTACTAAGCAGTTAGCTGAGGGGATTCAGCCCGCCCAATCAGCACAACTAAAGCATGAAATGAGGACACAGAATGAGAGAGGGAAAGTGACAGCAGTCCCCGCCGCTCCCCGAAAGCTGCGGTGTTAATATGTGCTCAGTTAGGACCACAAACACTGTATCTGTATCTATCGCCACAACTCTCCCCACCCTCCGTTCCCCTCCTCCTCCTCCTCCTCCTTCTCCAGACAAAGTTCTTGAATCAGCAGATTGTGAGCTCAGGAGAAGTAAAGAGCTATTGAGGGACAGACTCTGATAGCATTACAGCCATACATGGAGCCATTTTCTGTGGCGAATCGCTGAGTTCTACCTGGTTATCTCCTGCCTTGCACATCACTTCCAAATGACATGCTCTCAGTCTGGGCAAAAATGAGAGTTTTTTAAAAGAGCTGGGATTTCAATAATATGTGACGAAAGGATGAGATTACTTTCTGAGGTGGAAGGAGGAGAGAGAGAGAGAGAGAGAGAGAGAGAGAGGAAGAAGAGTAAGTTCTCTGTCCTTTATGGAGTTTCCTAGGCGAGGATTCTGTTACAGGCAGACTCTTCTAGCATTGTAATGGAAACAGAGGGAAAGTTTGGTTATTTTTTCAAGTTGCCTTGTACACGAACTAGGAAAAGTGAGCAAGGAAGCCTGCTCTTTACGAATTCCTCTAAAAGAAATTCAAGCAGGGTTAAGAGCGCTCCCCGCCACAGCGGCATAATATCACCTAATCACCAACCAGAACACTTTCCTTCTTTTCTTAGTTTGAAATGCAAAACTAGACAATTAGTGTGTGTGGGGGGGGTGTATTCTCTCTTCCTCCATCAGACTTCCAAAACCTTGAGGGAATATGTATCGGTGACTTAAACTGGGAGTATATTAATGTCATGCAGGGTCCAACTGGTCATTCCCTATCATATATGCCCACTTGACCATTTTGATTTGCAGAATTGGCACACAACATTTACCTCACCCTTGCAAGGAATCAGTCCTTCAGTGTGGCAGCATCTACACTCTGAAGTGACATTAAGAAGGTGCCTTCACTGTACTGTTTTTGGCACCTGCTAAAATGTTTTTGCTTAGACAAGCCTACCCAGACATGTTAATTTGAGATGCATTTTAGTATGTAATTTTATTTTCCAGTGTGTGTGCGTGTGTATAATTTTTTCCTGTTTTGCATTCTTTTTTAGGTCAGCTTGTTTTAATACATGGTTTTTTTGTCAGTAATTTTAATGGGCATTTTATATTTTATGTCAACAGCTTTGAGGTTTTGATTATTAAAGCCTGCTAAATATATAAAATAGCTACACCGTGTCTCCATGTGCTGCCACGTAAGTGCACCTGTTTATTAGCTGCATATAATACGCTCCTGTCATTTAACCAGATTGTATCTTCCTCCTATACAACTGGTGGAGGTAGAGCCCTCTGGCACGGTGATGCTAGTAAGTTAGGGTCCATGAGACACACCCTGCATTGTGGTCTCGATGGACTTTGTGGTCTCTTCCAACTCTATGATTCTATGGTCTTATCTTCAGTCACAGAAGACTCTGTCTATTATGGTAGACAGTATTATAACTCTGGAATAAATATTTAGAATCTGGCCTTCTGCTCCTGCCTGGTTTAAGAGAGCAGTAGCCTCTGCCACTTGCACCTCCAAGTCCAGAAGTGCAGGTTTGCAACTTCTGATCCTGACTTTGGGGGACCCAACCCGGACCCTTAATCTTCCAGGTGAAGATTAGTATATGGCTGCCATGCCCCAGTATTGGCCATAGGAGTGAGCTACAGTTTTCATGTCTAATTCTGTCTAGTTCACCTGCTGCCACAGGTTAGATCAACAGCAGAGCGTATTCTTTCCATGCATAAAATATGGGTTTGATCCCTTCCATCTCCAGGTAGGGCTGGGAATATCCAATCTGAAATTGAGGAGGGCCACTGCCAGTCAGTGTAGACAATACTACTGAGCTAGGTGGAGAAATAGTCTAACTTGGTGGGCAAGTTCTGCTAACTCTGCACAAGAATTACTGTTACCTCAGTGAGACTTCCCCCATTCCCCCTGCGAGTGCCCTGCACCATTCCCAAATCTGTTTCAGAGGATTGGGGGAACCCCTAGAACACATACGGCAGGAGGAAAGAGGGGAAAGTCCCATTGTGCTTACTGGCAGTAATCTTTGTACCAATGAGACCCTGTTCTAAGCAATCCAATAGAAGGCATCCTCCTCGTTTCTTTGTTGTCCCACCTTTTACAGTGGTATTCTTAAACAACATCTATCACTTAGCACCTGGGACGTGGGTGGCACTGTGGGTTAAACCACAGAGCCTAGGACTTGCCAATCAGAAGGTCGGCGGTTCGAATCCCCGCGACGGGGTGAGCTCCCGTTGCTCGGTCCCTGCTCCTGCCAACCTAGCCGTTCAAAAGCACATCAAAGTGCAAGTAGATAAATAGGTAGTGTTCTGGCGGGGAGGTAAACGGCGTTTCCATGCGCTGCTCTGGTTCACCAGAAGCGGCTTAGTCATGCTGGCCACATGTCCCAGAAGCTGTACACCGGCTCCCTCGGCCAATAAAGCGAGATGAGCGCTGCAACCCCGGAGTCGGTCACGACTGGACCTAATGGTCAGGGGTCCCTTTACCCTTTACCTTTTATCACTTAGCATAAGCGGAGAAATGCGCCTGATTTGTCCAAAGCATAGAAAGGATTGCAGATGTAAAAGAAGGAAACAAACAAAAAAAATGGGATAATGTATTGAACCAGATAATGTACTGAACCAGAAGGCACATCAAGAGATATGAAAGCAAAAACAGCCATACATTGATAGATCATATCAAATAAATAAATTCCCAAATTCTCTATGTGTCACAAGCCAATACAAATTATGAAATACTGCAGCCTTTGAATACGTCATACAAAAGGTCATCAGCAGTCAGATAATAAAATTCAGCCATTGCCTGGGATCATATATTGGTTGTTTTCATATCTTGTTCCAAATTTCTAAGGTCAGCTGGAGGTTGGTAAATTAACCCATTTTTAAAAGAAATCTTAAGTCATAGCCTCCAACTCTTCCTACTGCTAGATAGCAGGAAGAAAAATCAGAATTAATGCAAGTCACAAATAATGAAACTTTGGGTAACTTCCAAACTATAAGGCACCCCAAAATAGAATCTAATAATATCAGCTATGATAATAGAAATGATATAAGCTGACATTATCTTTTGAAGAATGTATAAGCGAAATGTATACTGCATATAACAATTACAGAAATGTATTTTTTATCACAATTTTTTTTTATTTCCATCCCAACAGCTATATGAATCGATAATCTTATTTTTCTTGAACAAGGCTGAAATTCTTCACCCACTTACCTAAGAGTAAGCATAACTTAACTCAGTGGAACTTACTGTGTATAGGATTATGCTGTAGAAGATTTTTCAAAATCCATATTATATCTATAGTTTCTACTTAGTGTTGAAAAGAAAATAAGGTCAGTAACATCTAAGCCTCTTTGGAAACAAAGTTCCAAAATGGATGCCAAAACCATTTGCCACCCACCATACTTCAGATGGCTAGCAGACATGTGCAGTGGTACCTCGGTTTTCAAACAGCTTAGCTCACAAACAACTTGGAACCCAAATGCTGCAAAACTGGAAGTACGGTAGGTGTTCTGGTTTTCAAACTTTTTTTCAGAAGCTGAATGTGCTCCATTTTGAGTCCCCCTATGTTTCCTGTTGCACTGCTAATTTGCCCTCCCCCCCCCCCAGTAATTCAAGCCTTCCATTTCAGATTGCAGTGTTCTAAGGTGATATTTGGAGCTTATATTTGGTGCTTTTGTTTTTGCTATTTATTTTGTGTTTTTTTGTTTTGAAGCTTTTTCAGTTAATTTGTTTTTGTGACTGTGTGGATCCCAGTTCAGTTGGTTGATTGATTGATTGATTGATTGATTGATTGTGTGACTAAGGAAATGGATAAAAGCCCCCCATCCAAACAATGACTATCATCAGTGCAAGTAAGAATTTTTTTAATTTTAATTTTAATAATAATAATAATAATAATAATAATAATAATAATAATAATAATTTTTTATTTATACCCCGCCCTCCCCAGCCAAGGCCGGGCTCAGAGCGGCTTACAAGCAATAATAAAAACAAGTTGAATGATTACAACTTAAAAACAAAATTAAAATACAACATTAAAATATTACAACATTAAAATAAAATGTAGCCTCAACACAGGAAGAGAAGGAAAGAAAAAAAGAAAGAGAGGGAAGGAATCAAATTGGCTCCAAACCAAAGGCCAGGCGGAACAACTCTGTCTTACAGGCCCTGCGGAAAGAAATCAGATCCTGCAGGGCCCTGGTCTCATGAGGCAGAGCGTTCCACCAGGCCGGAGCCAGAGTTATGGACCAATGGTCTCATTAGATAGTAAAATTCATGTTAAATTGCTGTTTTAGGGGTTGTTTTTAAAAGTCTGGAACGGATTAATCTGTTTCGCATTACTTTCTGTGGGAAAGCACGCCTTGGTTTTGGAACGCTTTGGTTTTGAACGGACTTCTGGAATGGATTAAGTTTGAGAACCAAGGTACCACTGTAGCCGTCTGGTCTCCACCAACATGTTCAATAGAAGGTCTGCATGTAAAGTCTTCTATGCAACCAGAAGCCCACATTGTGCAGAGTCCCCAATTGTATATGTATATGCACAGAGGCCCTTTTTGGACCATCCACTGAGCATGCCAATGTTGTTTGCTAGTTTCTGAGACCTGCTGGGCAACATGCCCACTGTGCCCCTCCCCTTCTTTCACTGTTTCCACATCATTATTAATGATGGTGGTCCTCCTGTTCTTCTTCAACACTACTGCCACCTGCTTGGTTATAAGGCAGAGAGCCAAAAAGCATCAACTGTCCCTCCTTCTCATCACCACCATTTCCTGGACCAGAGTGAGACACACAGAGTGAGGCAGGCAGGTTGGAATGATGAAGAGGAGAGGCATGTCCAGGGAGGCTTTTGCCAGGGAACCCCTTGCTGGGCTTTGGGCCCTCATGCCCACCGATGCTGACTTTTGATGGAACCACCCTGGAACCACCAGGCATTACTCTGTTCCCCACCCACCCAACACACATTCAGTTTACAAGTTGTGGAGAAGGCCTGAAAAAGACTGTTGAAGTTAAGAAGCAATGTGTGCCTAAGGCCTCCTATAGCGTTGGTTGCTGAGATGAAGATTTGAATTAGAAATCTAGCTGCTATTTAACATCTGCTCTCAAATGGAATAGTAAGAGTCTCCTCAACTCCTAGTACTCAGGAGTAAATTCCAGGAAGTATGAAGTTCCAGGATGTGTGTTCTGCTGATTGTCTCAGTCCCATTTGGGACATGTCTCCACCGGGTGTTTACTGCAGGCCAGCATTGATTCCAGGTACCTGTAACACACATCCACCCTACATCAATATTTACATGATCTGTGCCTCTGACGCACGAGAAGCTATGTAAACAACAGTCTCATCTTCCTCACCCCAAGGGAACCAATTCAGAAACAGAAATGCTTCTTCTTGGGTCTGTTTTTGTGATGACACAGGTGGACCACTTCCCCTACCCTACCCTACCCTGCCTCACCCCACTCCACCCCCTTAAGCCAGCAAAATAGAAAGGTCGCAAATGCATTTTATTTTTTTCAAAACTGGACTCCTTTTGATGGTATGGCTAATATCATCTTTGCTGCACCAACTATTTGTTCTGCTCTCTTCTCTAAGCAGCCAATATCTGAGGATGCAGGAACAGAGACAGCGGGTGAGGGAGAATGAAAACAGCCCTCTCCCGAGAGTCAGATGCAATCACCCATTTGTCACAGCGAGTTGCCCGCTGTCTGTGTCAGGGAACAATCTGACGAAGTGCGCTAGATGAAATTTTGCTGGCTTCTGTCTTTAGATAAGGACGCTATCACTGACTCAACATATTTTATGTATAACATACCAGCTGCAAAGAGCACTCAGGCATCAGGCTTGTTTAAATATAGTTGATGGTATCTGAAAAACCAGTTAACATGTCTCGGCTCAACGCAGGACATTTTTACGTCCAATCACCATACTATGGAGGCCACCGTGCCTCTCCTTAGCATCCTCGCCACACAAGTCTGCCCACTAACCAGGAGCATGGAGTCTTAAAAGGGTCTAGGGAGGAATAAACTCTCTCCAATGTGCAAAATCACGGAAAGCCTTTCCTGGGTTTAAGGTAAGGCATATGGAAGACTGTGCACATTTTTAGATTAGCCGTACAAAACAAAAAAACTCATGGGAGGTGGATGTATTTTTTCACCTTTTTATTGAACAAATAGATTGACAAGGGTGAGTGTGCCTCCTTGATAAGAGTTTGAAAACTCTCCCTTGATGAGGTTATCCACTCCTTTTCCACCCTACACATGCCCCAGGTAAATGAAGAAAGAAATGTTGGTTGTGATCTTGGTATATGCCCATCCACAAGACATTGGGGAGATGTGGATACACTCCTCCCTCCATTGCTGGGACTGCCTACATTGGTTTTCATCTGTTTGGAATGAAACAGCACTTTTCATGGACAAAAAAACCCTACACAATAGTTCTAGACTGTGTATGGACTACACACACACACACACACACACACAAACCCTAAGTACTTGGTCTCCATTGATTCTAGAACACAGTTCCACCTCAGTGAACTAGGTGAAATGCCAGGAATTTCTACTTACAACAAGTATTACATTATATTTTCTTCTTCTTCTTCTTCCCATCTTTCCTGGAAAACTCTGGAAAAGTGCTTGGTCCATGCTACATTCCCATCCCTTTCTTTATTGATGATGAATGCACCAGCATTAATAAAACCATGTACACCACAGCTCTGAAGAAGGGAAGGATATCCATGTAATAAATAAAATAATAAACACACATTAGACTTGCCACAGAAACTCAGGCTGAATGTTGTGGATCTATACAGTGCTAAATTTTCCTCTGAATATTTTGGCAGTTAATCCATATAATCGGTCAAAACTTGCCTGGCTGCATTTTATTTATAGATTACATTTATATTCCTCCTTTCTTCCAAGGAGTTCAAGGTAGTGTATATGGCTCTCCCCCCACCCCAATCCTACATATCTTTTTGTAGGGTTAGGCTGAGAGATGGTGACTGGCCCAAGGTCACCCAGTGAGCTCCACGGCTATGTATGGATATGAACCTGGGTCCTTACTGCCCGAATCTGATAGTCTTACCACTAAACTAGAGTGGTGCTCGTTTGATCCTTTATATGGCCTTCTTGCAAGCCCTTGACTCATTCAAACCCAAACCAAGTGACAACAGATATGAAAATGAGGAGGAGGTGTCAGCATCTCACTCCTCCATTGCTGGATGTGTGATTGTTACATCACATGTCAGTGTTTCCTTTCTAGGCTTGGAAAGTGTGAGAACAGAAGTCAGTCTTATCTTTCTTCTGCTGTAATGTACTTTTGTACTTTTCTCTTGGAGAAGAAGTGAGAGGACGCCATGATTGCTTTGTTCTGTACAGTAAAGGTAAACATAAAGGGACCCCTGACCATTAGGTCCAGTCGTGACTGACTCTGGGGTTGCGGCACTCATCTCGCTGTATTGGCTGAGGGAGCCGGTGTACAGCTTCCAGGTCATGTGGCCAGCATGACTAAGCCGCTTCTGGCGAACCAGAGCAGCACACGGAAACGCCGTTCACCTTCCCGCTGGAGCGGTACCTATTTAACTACTTGCACTTTGACGTGCTTTTGAACTGCTAGGTTGGCAGGAGCAGGGACCGAGCATCGGGAGCTCACCCCATCACAGGGATTCGAACCGCTGACCTTCTGATCGGCAAGTCCTAGGCTCTGTGGTTTAACCCACAGCGCCACCTGCGTCCTGTCCTGTACAGTATATATTGCTTAATAAATCACTTAGAATGCTACACTCATGTTCCGTGATCGTTTCTGCTATACTCTGCTGATAGAGTGTGCACATGTCTTTAGATATTTGTCACTGGTGCACACTGGGACTGATTCGTGAATGTTCCGGGCTGCGTTTCATCAGGAAGATGCCTGGAGAGGTCTGTCTCATTCTGGGGGCTGCGTGTGCCCCCCAGGTGTGTTCCGACAGGAGATGATCTTGGCTTGGAGAGCGGAGCTGTATCAGATGGTTGCACTGCTTTTCAAAACCACTGAGGATAATAATAATAATAATAATAATAATAATAATAATAATAATAATAATTTTATTTATACCCCACCCATCTGACTGGGTTGCCCCAGCCAAACATAAAACATCAAACATTAAAAACCTTCCAATACAAGGCTGCTTTCAGATGTCTTCTGAAAGTTGTATAGTTATTTATCTCCTTGACATCAGATGTACTTGACAAGTGCATTGTATGGAGTTTAATGATCAAACTAGGAAATCAACCTTGCAATTTCCACCTACATATATTATACTGAAAGTGTGTTGATGGCAATCAGATGATCCATCTCTGCATCTGAATTAGCCGCTAGACAAGGAACTACAATTTTCAGATGGCAAGGGGCTTCTCCATATGCGTCTCCCATTTTAACTGCAGGTTTCATAGCTGTTTCCCCACCCACCCACATGACAGTAAACACCCAGATTGGTCAGTGGTCCCCTCTGGAAGCTATAATCTCCCACTCCTATTTATTTTATTAATTTATTTTAAAGGCTCAGATTTAAGTGTAGCTGTTGGTCCCTCACGTGTAGTAGTGAAATGAGGCCATGCTATCCCCAGTGATGCCGAAACCACTCATGATACCATGGACACAAGAAAAAAGTGCCTTCGACACTATTATGCAGCACCACTGGTTGCACTGTTTTATAAGATTCTGCTTGAACTAGTGCTACTAGCCCTAGAAGAAAACTTTTTTGCCTGGCACACATTGGTAGGAGTGTGTGTGCGTCCATATTGAGAGAGAGCAAGGACGAGAGAGAGAGAGAATGTATACCACAGCTGAAGATGATTTCACGTTTCTGCCTTGGATCTCTATGTGCAATCACCTGCACATCGTACGCATTCTCCACAACAATCCTAACAGCAATCAATGGGGAGAGGCGCAAGGATTCATACCCACAGGGAGAAAATACTGTTGTCTGAAGACTGGAAAAATATGCTACATTCAGCATAACTGTATAATGTTGAAGGAATATATGTGTGGACTGTTGATAGCAATGGGGGATAAAATGCTGAATCAGTGGCCTCTTCTTACATTATGAGCATTATCTAACCAAAGGGAGGCGGGTTCTCCAAACTAACCTTCAGCTCAGTCTTAAACTGACAACCAGGAAGGACCCACAGAGATAGTGTGTAATAAGGATAGGGAACCTATGGCCCTCCAGAGGTTGTTGACCTGCAGCACCTATCATCCCCAACCATTGGCCATGTTGGCTAAGAGTGATGGGAGGGTTCCTGGTTCCCCAACCCTGCTTTAGAGGGACTCAAGTGAAAAGATGGCTGTTTTCTCTCTCTCTCTCTTTGGGCTGTATCCAATCCAGAGCCTCCCACCTGGTAGGGCTATTCAACTCCCATCCCATTGGCACTCTGTGAGCTCTTCTTTCTCCTTTTCGGCCTTTGCTCCCACACATCCGAAAACAATCACTGTACTTTTGAAGGAGAGCAAACAGTCCATTGCTTATACAAAGGGTGACAGAGAGGGACTAAGGCCAGAGTCATGCCATACATTGAAAGCACTGTGATACCGATTTAAACAGTTGTGGCTTTCCTCAAAGAACTCTGGGAGCTGCAGTTTGTTACGGGTTCTGAGAGTTGCGAGGAGACCTCTATTCCCTTCCCTACAATCCCAGAGCTTCCAGCATAGCTGTCAACTTTTCCCTTTTTTTAAAGGGAAATCCTATTCGGAATAAGGGAATTCCCCTTTTTAAAAGGGAAACATTGACAGCTATGGCTTCCAGTGAAGAGGGATTGATAGTTCAACCCTCTGAGAAAGCCACCAACTGACACTATGAACAACCCCATAGAGTCTTATATGACCATCTCTTTCATCTGCTTTCAAGCAGCTTACTTACACACATGAAGAGACTGTCAGATCAGGCCAGTGGTCCATCTCCTTCAGCATCCTGTTCTCACAGTGGCCAACCAGATTACTGTCGAAAACCCACCAGCAGAGCCCAAGCAGGAGAGCACTATCCCTTGCTAGTATTCAGAAGCATTAGTGCCTCTGACCATTTTGGATCCAGGTGCCAGTGTTGAGCCTAACAGAAAGCCTTTGCATCTATGCTTCAGGAGGGAGTGGGGCAAAATCTCTTCAGCTTGCCAACCTGCTTAATTCATACTTCTCAGACTAATAAGCGAATGGAAACACAGCAATCCTTTGAAGTTGGCACTTCTCTGAATTTTGCGATGGAATTCTCCAGCCAAAGTATGCACCAAAATACATGTCTACATCTGTGAAAAATGATGTAGAAAATTTCATTGCATTATGGTAGTTTGCAAAAAAAGAAAAAGAAAAAAAGAAAATATATATTATGAGAAATGAGCACCAAAATGCATTTTTTTAAAAAAAAAAATCAAATTGATGACAATAGGAGGCAAACTAAATTTAACAAAAAACGAGAAACCGAGAGAAACCAAAATTGGCAGATTCGTCCATCCCTGCGCTTAAATCCTTCATTATTTCTTTAATGAAACAATGGTATTCTTTGCAACAAAAGCACACCAATATTTAAAGTGCAACTCTCTGCTTTGCCAGGGCCAGCTCTGTTATGCCAGGAAGGGAGGTGTGCGTGAGAGGAAGGGGGGGTTGAGAGGGGAGATGGATCCTTTTGTAAAGATCAGCAGTTCTGTGTGCTTTTATCCCAGGCAAAGATTACATTTCACTCCCAGGGGCCTCTGCTGCCTCAGATCCTTTTCAGACTCAATCGCTGTGGCACAGCAGATAGTTTTGGGTGTCCTTTCATATATTTTTTTCTTGACAGTATTAAATATATACCCTAGTGAGCCATAAATCAGTGGTTTATCAGAGAATACATCATATCTGTAATAAGGGACCACTTCTTTTTAATTGGACAGTGCATTAAATTAAACAGATATACTTTCTCAAAGAATACAAAAATGTGTCAGCTAGACTTCTTTAATGAATTTTAATTTTAAACCACCATTTCTTTGGAAGAAAGGCTTTCCCCACCACCACTGTCCAGCAAAAATTATATTCTGATTGGGTGATTTGCTGACTTTTGTAGTTTATTGTACTCCTTCTGCTTTATCGTTCACTCCTTCAGTTACACAGCTAGCTTGAATCCATTTCCGTGCAAATGGGTCTCTTTATGTATAAATTTTTCAGTGGCCAGGCATATGTGTTCATGTGGAATGGGAATATTTGTGGATAGGTATGCAAGTATGTACACAATCAGGAACGTACAAAGTGTATATAAAAGTTCCATAATCCACACAGAAAAGATCAATCTCTGCTAGTGATTTGGCAATCCTTGACTACACACTTTTTAATGTATTCCTAAACATCATTAATATAGAAATTTCAATTGGCAAAGTGCTCTTTAGCCTCTGTCATTTCATCTTATCCTAGCCCTGTGAGATAATGATTTCTCCCCCATTTTGTCAATTGAGGTGAAAGACCTCAAATGGCTCACACCACAAACCCACGGCTGAGCAACATTTGAACCCAGGGCTAGGGATGGGGCAGGAATTTGATTCAATTCACATTTTTAAAGTGAACCTACCTAGTTCACACTTTACAAAACAGCACACGAACCGAAACACAACCGTCCTTTGAAATTCGCCCTGCTCCGAATTTTGCAATCCAGCTGTCCAGTCAAGAAATGTGTACAAAAATGTACCTGTTAGGGTAAGGTGTGCATAACAATGCAAATATTAGTGGAAATAACATGGAAGGTGCCTAAAGAAGCCAGGGTGGCTATCTAAAGAACTTTTAACTGAGTTAAGATTAAAAAAGGATGTGTACAAAAAATGGAAAAGGGGGGAAGCCACCAAAGAGGAATTCAAACAAATAGCCAGCACGTGTAGACACAAAGTCAGAAAAGCTAAAGCACAGAATGAACTCAGGCTTGCTAAAGAGGTTAAAAGCAACAAAAAAGGCTTCTATGGGTATGTTCGTAGCAAAAGGAAGAACAAAGAAACAGTGGGGTCACTCAGAGGAGAAGATGGTGAAATGCAAACAGGGGACACAGAAAGGGCTGAACTCCTCAATGCCTTCTTTGCCTCAGTCTTCTCCGATAAAGAAAACAATGCCCGACCTGAAGAATTTGGAGGAAATGATTCAGCAGAGGAAACACAGCCCAGAATAACTAAGGAGATAGTACAAGAATACTTGGCTAGTTTAGATGTATTCAAGTCTCCAGGGCCAGATGAACTGCATCCAAGAGTATTAAAAGAACTGGCAGATGTGATCTCAGAACCACTGGCAATCATCTTTGAGAATTCCTGGAGAACAGGCGAAGTCCCGGCAGACTGGAGGAGGGCAAATGTTGTCCCTATTTTCAAAAAGGGGAAAAGAGAGGACCCAAATAATTACCGCCCAGTCAGTCTCACATCAATACCAGGGAAGATTCTGGAGCAGATCATTAAGCAAACAATCTGTGAGCACCTAGAAAGGAATGCTGTGATCACCAATAGTCAGCATGGATTTCTGAAAAATAAGTCATGTCAGACTAACCTGATCTCATTTTTTGACAGAATTACAAGCCTGGTAGATGAAGGGAACGCAGTGGATGTAGTCTACCTTGATTTCAGCAAGGCATTTGACAAGGTGCCCCATGATATTCTTGTAAAGAAGCTGGTAAAATGCGGTCTTGACTATGCTACCACTCAGTGGATTTGTAACTGGCTGACTGACCGGACCCAAAGGGTGCTCATCAATGGTTCCTCTTCATCCTGGAGAAGAGTGACTAGTGGGGTGCCACAGGGTTCTGTATTGGGCCCGGTCTTATTCAACATCTTTATCAACGACTTGGATGATGGACTCAAGGGCATCCTGATCAAATTTGCAGATGACACCAAACTGGGAGGGGTGGCTAACACCCCAGAAGACAGGATCACACTTCAAAACGACCTTGACAGATTAGAGAACTGGGCCAAAACAAACAAGATGAATTTTAACAGGGAGAAATGTAAAGTATTGCACTTGGGCAAAAAAAATGAGAGGCACAAATACAAGATGGGTGCCACCTGGCTTGAGAGCAGTACATGTGAAAAGGATCTAGGAGTCTTGGTTGACCACAAACTTAACATGAGCCAACAGTGTGACGCGGCAGCTAAAAAAGCCAATGCAATTCTGGGCTGCATCAATAGGAGTATAGCATCTAGATCAAGGGAAGTTATAGTGCCACTGTATTCTGCTCTGGTCAGACCTCACCTGGAGTACTGTGTCCAGTTCTGGGCACCACAGTTCAAGAAGGACACTGACAAACTAGAACGTGTGCAGAGGAGGGCAACCAAAATGGTCAAAGGCCTGGAAACAATGCCTTATGAGGATCGGCTAAGGGAGCTGGGCATGTTTAGCCTGGAGAAGAGGAGGTTAAGGGGTGATATGATAGCCATGTTCAAATATATAAAAGGATGTCACATAGAGGAGGGAGAAAGGTTGTTTTCTGCTGCTCCAGAGAAGCGGACACGGAGCAATGGATACAAACTACAAGAAAGAAGATTCCACCTAAACATTAGGAAGAACTTCCTGACAGTAAGAGCTGTCCGACAGTGGAATTTGCTGCCAAGGAGTGTGGTGGAGTCTCCTTCTTTGGAGGTCTTTAAGCAGAGGCTTGACAACCATATGTCAGGAGTGCTCTGATGGTGTTTCCTGCTTGGCAGGGGGTTGGACTCGATGGCCCTTGTGGTCTCTTCCAACTCTATGATTCTATGATTCTATGATTCTACAGAAATACATTGTGTTAGGGGAAATTGCTTTGAAGAAAATGTGTGTATTAGGCAAAATTACATGCAAATGTGTAAATTAGGAGAAAAGTGGACTAAAATGCTGATCAATTTTCAGGAGGATTAAAAAAAAATACAAATCACTGAATGATGCAGCAGTGTAGATCCAAACTCAAGAGTCTCTTAGATTCAACTCCAATATTGTGTTGTTCTGCACTGGCCTGATTCAGTCATACAGACAAACTATGGTTTCTTGTATGAGAATGAGCATAAACAGTATGAGACTTAGGTGCCTCCTCCTCTTCTCCTTCATACACAAGAAGACAAGGTTGGAAGCTTCCAGTTGTGACAAACCAGTTTCCCATTTTATCTGGATACAGGAAACTAGGGTTTGTGGAAACAATAATGAGTTAAGAAGCTACCATATCAAACTGTAGCTTGATTCTTGTTTGATACAAAGGTTTGTAATAAGTGGGTCTTTGGCCTGTCTTATGCTCTTGTTTAGTTATTATGGTGAACCCTGTTAATAGACTTGTTCCATTTTCATGCCTTAGATCAGTCATTAAGTGTGACTGTTCTCCTGCCCCTTCTCCAAAACCAAAGCTTCAGGGATCAGTTGTGTCCAATTTATGGGGTGTGGGGAATGTAGAAGGCCTCCTGAAGGGGAGCTGTATTGGTCGGCTGCAGCTGAACTCAATGGAAAGTATAGTGGGTAGCCATATCGCATGCACACACACACATGGATGCCCAACTCCCTGATCAAAAAAAAAAGAAGAAGAAGAAGAAGACAAAAGAGAGGGCAGATTTGCAGGAAAAATCCATATACATATTATTATACGTATACATGCAAATATAGAAATAATTGCTATTCGTTGAAATAAAAATAATAACACATCTCTCCATAAGACTGTGACCAGGTGATCTGCGTCCCTGCTTAGTTTGCTGCTGGTTCATTTTCCTTGAGCTAGACTCTGTTCCTTCAGACAGAGGGGCCTCCCAATTACATCAGCACCATGGCTACAGGGAGGCCTCAGTTCTTCACCCACCTTGCCAGTCAGCTAGTTGCCAATCTTCAGAGAATACTCTCTTGAGGGTTGCTAACACTGCAACATCTCAAATAGCCACACATCTCTTTTCTGTCAGATGTTACACCCACAATGGGCACAGATATTCAACATGAACCTCCTCCAAACCCATCACCTGAGGTGGCACCACGCTGCTGCTTGTGGGCTGCTTCTCATGCAATATTTTAAACACAAAGAAACAGGTTTCTAAATTACAGCTGTCTCTTGAAAGGGGAAGGGTCATGGCTCAGTGTTAAGAGTATGTGCTTTGCACAGTGCTTTTTTTCTGGGGGGACGCAAGGGTACACATACCCCTAAACATTTTGTGAATCTAAGTTTGGCCTCATTGAGGGGCAGTATTTCAATATGAGTAAGATAATGAGAGTACCTCTAAACATTTTTTTAGAAGAAGAAGAAAAAAGCACTGGCTTTACATGAAAAAGGTCCCAATCCCTGGCATTTCCTGGACAGGACAGATGGACCAGTGGTCTGGCACAATATTAAGCAGCTTCCTATATTCCTATGTTTCTAAAGATAGATGCATATCTAACCTAAGATTAATATGACATGCAATAAATTGGGAGGAAAGGCTTGTGATTGCTCAACCATCTATGCAAGCCCTCTCTGTGAGTTACCTTTATATATTCCATTTTCATATTATATTTGTGTCTCTCTTAAGGTAATATAGGGATCCACAAAACACACTCTTGGCTTTAATATGCAATGGGCCTGACACCTTCACCTTACAATTTACATTGGCAGTTAAAATTACACTGGAGCTGTGTCAGATTGCAAATGCATACATCTGCTGACGTCACCCCTGGGTCTCCTTCAGCATTAGAGTTTTCAGCCTTTCCATCTCACAGTCAATGTATGTCTTTTGGGATTATTTCCTTCTGTTCTCAGTGGCAATTTCCCAAGCAAAATCTCATTTGATTGTGTTCAGTCTCTGCTTCTAATCTTTCCTATTCCCTATGGATGATTTATCGCGCCTGACTGGTACTGCCCTTGGTGACGGAAGCTGATAACTGTTGATTTGCTTCAAGAAAGGGTGGCATTTTTGTATGTGTGTACGGAGGACTGTGTACGCACACATTTCCATTTGTTTTATGTATGTATTTATGTATTTATTGAATTTCTGTGCCACCTCTCTGCCCTCATACTGGCTCACACCAAATTGATATGATTTACAATTAATAGAACAAGTTGTACATGGAATAAGTGGAGCTGGGTAGGTCACTTTCAGCCTGGAGAGGCCATAATAAACGGCTTGGCTCAGAACAGATGATGCAAAATAGAATTTATTCAACAAGCAGGTAACCTAGCACATTTCCAAGTTTATGCTCTGGGGGGATTTAGGAAAAAGAAAAGAAAACTAAGAATACATGACTGTGTAATTCCTGCAAACGTTCCTGGAAATGCATTGGGTTTTCTGTGTTTTGACTGATCTTATTTTGCACTGATAGATTCTGCATGTTGGCTGCAGGCAACACACACACCCTCCTGATTTACTAATTTGTAAATGGCACCATTTACTTTAATGCCTCTAACCAAAGCTTGCATTAAACTGAGCCAACTCTGAATTTATCTGTCAGCCAGTCCTTGGAGCAGGTTTTTTTTTAATTTGTTGTCACCAGTCATCTTCCTTTTTGCTTTCATAAGTGATCCAAATGTGTTGGGCAGTCCAGGGTGGGTAAACAAAGAAGGATAAAAGGTAACCACAAACTGCCTCAGAATGAACATGAAGGCAGATCTTCGAATCAGGGTGAAAACCAGTTGCACAAACCATAGTCCAATGGACAAACCTGACTTCTGGATCTGATTGCCCCAGCAGGTGCAATGGTAAATGCAATGAACATAACTCTTGAGTGGGGACTACAAGGATGGGAGGATAAAAATCACTGGAAAGGCAAGGGAAGAGAAAGCAACATCACACTATTTCCCCTTCTTTTTATAAAAAAGGAACCTGACCACCTGGCTACTGATATGGTCAAGAAGGCAAGCAGTAAGCTTTCATTCAATTATGAGATGGAATGATGAGGTATCAAGGCTGGTTCTGCCATTGTGTAGACTGAGGCAATCACCTCTCAGGTGGCACATGGTACTTGGACTCTCAGCTTGATTATTCCTGAAGGCTTTGTTCCAAAAATGGCTTTAAAACATGGCTTAATCAGGTTACAGAACACATAGTTCAGCAGTTCAGTGCAGAACTCTGTAGTACATGGTGAGGCACAAGGCAAGCCCATGAACATCTTAACAAATAACACGCCTCCTTTGCCCTACTTTTGAAGAGCAGGGTGGGCTCCAATATTTGCATGTTTGAGGTACTGAGCAATGGGGACTGGGAAAACAAGTAGGCACTCCTGTGAGCAGGCTGGGTCTGTTCATGCCAGTACATCCAATGGTGCATCTTTAGAGATGGAGGCAGGTCTGTCCAGTCAGTGAAATGTCCACTCCAGTCTCAGGCATATCCCCAGTAGCTGTGGAGATCATATTAGTAGGATGTGGGGCAGTGGCTGGTTGAAGCAGCTGTTCCTCCTCTGCTGGAATGTTGGGTACCAGTGAGGCAGAGATGCCTCTGGATGGGCCGCTCAACCCCTCCCCAGCATCAAGCACAGTACTGTCGTCCCATTCCTCCTCCCACTATGACCAGTTCTGCCAAGAAGTCTCCACAGGGCTCATGACAATAGTAGCAGCTGTACTCACTAACCCCTGATCATTCCCTTCTGTTGGAGATCAGAGCTGTGTGTGACACTCAGCTTGGCATGCATCCTCTACACAGGCCTGCTGCCCTTAGTTCCTGTGGAGGAGGCTATCGCATTGCCAATGTCAGGTTTCTGAACCTGAAAGGAAGGGAGGTGCAGCCTTGCCCTTTGCCTCAGGCAGCAAAATGTATTGGAATGGTCGTGGTTGGAACTGAATCTCATTGCAGACATGATCCAAGAGAGTCCAGTTCTGACAAGCCTATGCACACCTTTCAGAGAAGCACTGTATGATTCTACAAAGGAGGTTTTAGAGCCTGGCAAGTACCATCTAAATTGCTCTGGTATAACCACCCACCACCAAAGAAAAAAATCAAGTTGCACACGACCTTAGACTAAGGAAACATTTGGGATTCATCTGAAACTCCGCAGGCACTTCAACTGAACTAACAGCTTCTTTGTCAGTATGTGGTTGGTAGGGAAATCTACATGCACAGTGGTTGGTGTAGCAGCAGTGGGGAGGCATTTACTTGACCTCCAAACAGTGGAGTCACTGCTTCTTACTGGGAGGGAGAGTGGCAGTGGGGCAGAAAGGTTGGCACAGTGCAAACTCATCAGCAGAGCCAATCTCTAAATCCTTGTCCTTCTCAGTAAGCAGCGACTCAGCAGTCAGGAGGTCAGGTCAGTGGTGCCTCCCACCACACCATTCACATACAGTGGTACCTCAGGTTAAGTACTTAATTCATTCCGGAGGTCCGTACTTAACCTGAAACTGTTCTTAACCTGAAGCACCACTTTAGCTAATGGGGCCTCCTGCTGCCACCGCCAGAGCACGATTACTGGTCTCATCCTGAAGCAAAGTTCTTAACCTGAAGCACTATTTCTGGGTTAGCGGAGTCTGTAACCTGAAGCGTATGTAACCTGAAGCGTATGTAACCTGAAGCGTATGTAACCTGAGGTACCACTGTATGTGATGCTGTCCCCAACACTGCAGAGTGCTGGAGCTCTTATGTGTTCACCAGAGATTCCACATCCACAAGGAGACTCATTCCAAGGTGGCATCAAGCAGACATTGTGCCATCCTGCTATTCCTACCCCACCACCACCGCTCTCCGTGAAGAAGGAGGAAACTTGGGAATTGGCAGCCCAACTTGGCCAGAGGCCAGGACTGGCCGCCTCACATGCAAGACGCTCTTGGAATTTATTTAAAGCGGTAAGACGAGAGGACAGTTCAGAGCACTGGATTAATTCCACTTTCTCCCCTCTCCCTTCCTCTTTTTCTCTCCCTCTCTCTTTTTTATTAGGAAAATAAAAGAGACTTTGAAATATTAAGAGATAGTGGGATTAGAGCCCTCTCCTGCTAGCCCCAGTATTTCCTCCCCTATTAATTTCCACTTGATTAGAATTCTTTTTGAAGTATTTAAATATGGACAATAGGAAAAGGGGAGGGTGAAGTTATTGAATATCAGTTAAACTGTATTAATATAAGCTCAGTTCCTGCTTTTATATAGATACTTCATATATATGTATAGTCTCCACCAGGAATAAAGTAGCCCTAAACCTCCTCCCCACCTCAAGTAATTATGATTTCTTTTTTTTAAAAAAACACACTATAATGAAACTCTTAAACTTTAATAGCCCATTTATAAATCCCTAGCTTAAAATTTAAATGCTTAAAAAAGTTTTAGAACTGTGGAAATTTGATTCCTCCCCCCACTTTTTTTTTTATAGACATAAGAGGCACATTTATAATGTTAAACTTGTGAAGCGTGTATTACAAAAATGCTCACCCGTTGCCCTGATGGAAAAATTGAAGCCAGGAGGTTATCGGGGAGTTTTAATGGCCGTCTGTTTGTAGTAGGGGAGGGGGGGCACTTGCATCTCTTAATTGGGGGTGGGGAACAATTGACAAGTAGAGGAATCGGCCGGGTATCCTTCCCCATTGTGGAGCGCCATGGTAGAGGGTCACAAAGCATTTCCCTTTTAAAGAAGGCTAAAGCTGTTGCCGTGCACAGAAGCTAAATCTTGGGTCTCTCTCCCCCTCCCCACTTCTCCTTCGACTTTTGACAGACAGCAGTGGGCCTTCCTTGTCATGGCCATTTTGCACGTCCCAACTCATCATCTGCTGTGAGCCAAAGCCATTCTTTGGGGGGCTTTATTTATAAATCAGTCCTTTAATAAACCAGATTTAGATATCTCCGTTTAGATTCATAAATCCTTTACACACATATACAAAAAAAGAAAAAGAAAAGGGGGGTGGGAGAGAGAGAGAGAAGGAGCGCTAAGACCTGCATTTTGATTTACAAGCCATGACTTTTAGCATCAGATTTAACTACCTGACTGACTTCTGAAACATTCGATTGGCTTATGAGTCAGGGAAATAGATTTACAAATCCTAAAACAGATTTACAAATCCTGCAAACATAATCACACGTCGTGCCAATAAGTTCCCCCGGCAAGAAAGATAGACAAATAAATAAATAAATAAAGGGCGCTCATTTACAAATCTCTTCTTTACCATTTGGAATACAACGGACTGATTTACACACGGAAAACTCGGAGGCTCTGTCACTGTTATGACTGGCTTTTATAGATCCAACACTCACATTTTTTAATGCCAAATTCTAATCTATAAATCTTGATCGGCTTTTCTGTATCTGATTTCCTTCCCTAATGTTCTGATTTACCAATGAGCTCTGTTGATATTCTTCGTGCCTCATTCATGCCGCATGATACTGCTGAAACTATTCCACCACCATCCCAATCACAGTTAGCAAGATGTTGCACCTCAGTGGCGCTTGATAATGCCCTGGGAGGCACCATAAGTTGCTAGGGCAGAGGCTGCAAAGTCTCCCTTTAGCCTTCCAGCATATGACTTGATCAGGTATCCTAATAGTGACACTTCTTTGCCTCTTCTGGCATGGAGTGAGGGGCCAAACTAGATGCATGCAATCGTTGTGCACATTTTCTGATAATGTAAATAGTAGTTATGGAGAAGCCTGAGCATCCTGAGAATGGTGAGTTTGCCTGGAAAAGGAAGGTTTTCCCCCACCTTGCCATAGTCCTTACAAAAACCACCTCTCCAGAGCAGCCAATTGCATTGAAAGGGAAGCCATTGGTGCCAATGAAAGGTTCTTTGGCGGGTTCAGAAAATGATTATTTTTTTGTAAGAACTACAATAGGGAGATAAGAAATTAAAGTTGTTCTCCTCACTCACCACAGGCCCCAGCCCCATGGTTCCAAGGTTTCCCCATGGCTGCTGATTTACCTAGGAAAAAATAAATAAAAATGGGCTGATTAATTGCATGAATGCAATTAGCATCACATCTAGTTTGGCTGTGAGGTATACTCCAGGTTTTTAAAACCATCCCCCCCCCCCTCCTCATGTTCTCTCTAGTTTCAGTGGTGCACATTTTTTAATTACTTAGTTTCTACATTGTACAAATTGTTAAATATATGTTATATAGTCACCTTGGCTGCCTTGACAGAAAGGCAGTATAAAAATGCAATCAATCAATCAATCAATCAATAATTTATGTGGAATAAATAGTTTCATTGTGTTTTTTGTGTTATATCCTCATGAAGATGTTTTATTAGTATAAAGCTGAATTATATAACTAAATTGAATAAATCAGCATAAAATCTACCCCAGGGGAGTACAGGGCCCTTCAAGATTTGCCTGTGCACTAAAAAAAATATATCTGTTTCTACATAAAATGAAGCTTGGCGTTTCCCCATTCACTATAATGGGGAATCTAAAAACAGCCCATAACTTTCCATCCTTTGGCCAAAGCAGATGAAATTTACAGGTTCAGAGTTGATTAAGGCTGCCTGATTGCAGACAATAGATCCAGGGGCTTTGGGAGGGGGAGTAAAAAGGATTCACTTTCCTCTATAATCCCTTGTGTTTATTTTTGTGTTAACCTATCTTCTCTATTGTGCACCAGTGGCAGACGGCATGGTGGGAGAGCACCATTTAACTGGCCCCTGGCCAGTTGCATTGGTAGTGCTTACTGGGAGATACAGAGGGAGGGGGAGGCAGCAGAGCCCAGTGAGCACCCCAGATTGGTGCATTTGCATTGCACCCACCTCACCACTTTGACCCTCCCCATCTACCTTCTGGTAAGCTGTAGTGAAATGACTGGAAGTCAAGTAGCTGGCACTGCCCCACCTCGCAATTCGCTACTGCTTTCCCCCAAATGGCTTCCCAATCAAGATGTCTAATAGCAACAACACAAATGCCATCAAATATAATTTGTTTGCTGAAAATCTAATGAGCAGACTTCCCATAGAGTCATGTGCTCTTCAGAGTCAGTTGATCTCTAGCGATGAATGGATCACAGGTTTTAATTCCTGAATGAGGAAAGCTGCTTTCAATAACACCTGGCATATGTATTCTCGGCAGCACTGTAGCACAACTTAGAGTATTAATTCTCACCTGGAAAACTTAATCATGTGGTTCCAGAACTCAGGTTGGACTCATTACATTCTCCTTTCCAGCGTCTCTACCTGAGCACAGCTGTTACCAAATGTCCCTTATCTGAGCAAGCTGAATTTTCTATCATTCATGGCACATTCATGGAGAAGTTGAATCTGTTTCTTTCCCCTTTCAAGTATTTCACATCAAGCCCATCTTCTCCCAGTGTTATATTGCCCTGTCACCCATTGTAGTTGTGGCGTGGAGGGAGGCACTTCTCCAAAGCACTCTTGAGATTTAATTTTTTTAAAGATTGTGAGATATCACTGCTGAACTGGCTGCCTGAAACAGGGATTTGCAGAAGCAGGGCTGGCCAAGACACTTCGCTGCCTGAGATGAAAGAAAATAATAATAATTAGGACCCAAGTTCAGTCAAATTATTTTGGCACCTGAGGCAGAAAATCCCACAAGCATCTCTCTCCCTCCCTCCCAACACTGAAAATCTCTACCTAATGATAGGGCTTGGCCTGTACAATGCACTGGGCAGCTACCTAGCACCTGCTGGTTCCTTGCAAAGAATGCTGGAGCCAGTGGACCTAAAGACTGATTCACTACTTAAGTTGCTAAACAAGAGTGTCTGACATAAGAGTGTCTACTTAATGCAGTTATTCCTGAACCGGGAAGAGGTCCTGAGTACGCTAGGGTTGCCATACGTCCGGAATTTCCCAGATATACCCGAAATACTGCAGTCGGAAGCAGTGTCCGGGACAATCCAGGTGTATGGCAACCCATGTCAGCAGTGTCCTTTTTGCCAATTTCCCATAAAAATTGAGTAAAAACTTCATTTTTTTTTGCAATTTTGCCAAAAAGCAAAACTAAGAAAGAGCTCAACAACTTATGCGTCGGATTTTCACTTTTTGAGATATGGCAGCCCTAGAGTATGCACTTTTGTTTCATAATAAACCAATGTACACTGACTGAAATCTGCCTGCCTCTGATCCAAAAAATAAAATAAAATGGGGATAGCAAATAAAAAAAATCTTCCCTTTCCATTTATACCTCTCTCTGCACATGAGAGAGAGAGAGAGAAGGGGAGAGAGAGAGAAGGGGAGAGAGAGAGGGAGTTAGCTATTAAGGATCCCACATAGCCACAGGCAAATTCTCTCCTCCCCTCCTTTCCGAGGCCTATTTTTTAAGCAGAGATTGCTCTGGCGGTTCAAGGTGCTATCGAGCTCCAACCAGGGGACAATTACAAGACTCCAGTTGGAGTGTCTGAGGCGATGCTTGCATCTGATAAGGTTGAAGGGGAATAATGGGAAGGAGGGAAATGATAATGGGTTGTTGAATGGATGGGATGAGGTATCATTGCCAAAGAGCCTGGAGACAGAAGCAGCTGCTAATGCAAACAGGGATTCCCCCCCCCCTTCTCTGTCTCTCCCTGCTTCCTTCTTTACCATTTTTCCGTGTGTGTGTGTGACACACACACACTCACAGCACTTCAAATATCATTCTTTTTCTCGCTCCAAGCAACTGTATTAATGGTGCTTGCCAACAACTTTGATAGCAGGAGAGGGCCTCCAGGAAGGCTGCCTCTCCCTTAGCACTCTCAGTACCAATAGATAACAGACATTTTCCTCTCTTTCTTTTCCCCTTCCGTCCTTCCTTCCATCCTTTTCTCCCATCCTTCTTTCTGTCATTTTACAACTTTGAAATTTTCATTTATTGCTTCACAAAATTTATATACTGCTTGAATCGAAAAACACACGCACACCCTCAAATGAATTATATAATGCAGGGATGGAGAACCACAGGCCTGGGGGCAGGATGTGGCCCTCTAAGCCTTTTTATGTGGCTCTTTGGGTTCTCCTCCAAACACACCCTTCTCCAGCTTTGCTTGATGCCTTCCTTGAGTGTTGGGTACCAGTGAGGAATCTGTTATTGGACTCTGATGATGCCCCTTGCTTGCTCGGATGAAGGATAGAGAGGAAAGGTGTGTAGAAACTGGCCTACTGCACAAAGGTAATGTTCACATTCATTGCTCTGCCCATTTTTACCTCTGTCCCCAAAAGGTTCCCCAGGCACATGAGGAGACTGTGGTGAAGTGAATGGAGAAGGAAGCAGGCAGAGGGATGAAATAGACTTTACCCAACTGACTGTGGCTCAGTCCAAAAGCACTAGGACTTTGTGCTAGGACTGAGGTTTTACAGTGTGATGGGGAAACAGCATCAGATGCAGAGTTTGAAGGTCCTTGGACCAGATGGGGACCTTTAGATTGAAGGTCTGGGTATCAAATGCAATACAATATACAGTGGTACCTCAGGTTAAGTGCTTAATTCGTTCCGGAGGTCCATTCTTAACCTTAAACTGTTCTTAACCTGAAGCACCACTTTAGCTAATGGGACCTCCTGCTGCTTCCGTGCCTCCGGAGCACGATTTCTGTTCTTATCCTGAAGCAAAGTTCTTAACCTGAAGCACTATTTCTGGGTTAGTGGAGTGTGTAACCTGAAGCGTATGTAACCTGAAGCATATGTAACCCGAGGTACCACTGTATAAGATGTCCTCTGATGGCCATGCTTCTTGGGTGGGTCCACCTCCTTGCCACCATGACCACTGTGCCTTCACTTTCCCTCTCCCTCTGTTTTCACTCTGGAGTTCTGCCTAGAGATGAGAGAGGGCAAGGCAAGGTGGATGCTGCACTTTCTCACTGAATTTTTCACTTCTCCGGTTTTTGAAGAGCGCAGGCGAAGCAGCAGCAACAGCAAGGAGGACCAGCTTGAGCAGGCTTGGGTTAGGGATGCAGTGGTTTCCCCACAGCGCACAGCAGGAGTGTTTCTCACAGAGGCCTCTCTAGGAAACTTACAGGGAATCTCTGTGAGCTTCGGTTCCTATCATGTACCTACCTAGCAAAGCATGAATTGTTGGTTTGACTGTATTTTAAATCTGACCATTGTTCCATCTCAGAATTGTCTACACTAGCTGGCAGCTGCTCTCCACAGTTTGAAACAAGAAACGTTCTTAGCCCTATCTGGAGATGCTGGGGCGGGGATTGAACCAGGAACCTTCTGCTTGCAAGGCTGATGTTCTGCCACTGACCTACAGCCTTTCCCCTAATTTATCACTGTTGTTGTTTAGTCATTTAGTCGTGTCTGAATCTTTGTGACCCCATGGACCAGAGCACGCCAGGCACTCCTGTGTTCCACTGCCTCCTGCAGTTTGGTCAAACTCATGCTAGTAGCTTCGAGAACACTGTCCAACCATCTCATCCTCTGTCATCCCCTTCTCCTTGTGCCCTCCATCTTTCCCAACATCAGGGTCTTTTCCAGGGAGTCTTCTCTTCTCATGAGGTGGCCAAAGTATTGGAGCCTCAGCTTCACGATCTGTCCTTCCAGTGAGCACTCAGGGCTGTTTTCCTTCAGAAGGGATAGTTTTGATCTTCTTGCAGTCCATGGGACTCTCAAGAGTCTCCTCCAGCACCATAATTCAAAAGCATCAATTCTTCGGCGATCAGCCTTCTTTATGGTCCAGTTCTCAATTTATCACTATATAACCCTAATGATATGCACTGCATTGTAGGGACACATTCAAAAGGTGCTGAGTACTTGAATACTCCTTTTTATAGTAGCTTTTTGAAAAGCCTGGTGGGCGGGTTCAAGATACCTGGAGTTTCGTGTCTTGGTGAGTCAATGCTTGTTAGGACTATGCGAAGGCTTTTAGTCGGTTGGAATTGCTGAGCCAGCAGCAGGAGACATTTTATAGCTCTGGCATCTTTTGGGATGATTCATACAGCTCCCACTGCCCGCTATCTTCAAGCGTGCGCCTCTTCAAAGACGGCAAGGGGGAAAGCCTGGGCAATTAGAACGGAGACGCTTTATTTAAAGAGAGAGAGAAAAGCCATTTTTAGGAACTAAAATAAAAGGCCGTCGGTGGCTGCAGGGGGAGGGAGGAGAATATGCACCATTACGCATCTAGATTCTGCTCAGGATACATAGGAAGCCCAAATGCACTTCAATCAAGATCAGGAAAGAAAGAAAGAAAGAAAGAAAGAAAGAAAGAAAGAAAGAAAGAAAGAAAGAAAGAAAGAAAGAAAAGTTGATTTTCTTTCCAAGCCTTGAAAGTGAATCTATTTGGTACAGGGCTGAAAGAAGATGCTTGTAAGTAACTGGAGAAAGTGTTTACTCAGTGAATTAGTTCAGCTTCTATTGTATGCAGTGGATTAGGGCCGCAGCAGTGGATCAAGCACCATTTCAAGCTGGAGTGGCTCACTATTAGCTACCTCCAGGGCAAGACTAATTATCATAGGGCTTAGGCCATTAAAGGGCTTTAACTACCAATACAGTCTCTTCCCAGGCCTGGATTAACTCTTTGCCTAAGGCAAACTTCCTAGATAACCATTCTTCTTAATGGTCCGCTTTGATTTCTCTGCCTCTCTCTTTCTCTTCTTTGCTTTTCACCTTTGCCTTATTCTTGGATCTCCAACAATACGAATCAGATCTTCCACTCCTGGACTGGCAAAACACTGGGGAGCTTCCAGGACGCTCTTCTTCCCTCAGCGCCAACAATATCCTTCCCCCACCCAAGCAAAAAGTGAATGGGAAGGAGTTGTGTTTTTTTTAACAAAACAGTGGCTAAAGACTTAGCGGATTCCTGTTAAGTGCTGTGACTTGCTGAAGGGACAGTACAGATTCCAGGGAAACCTCATTTTGGTTGCAGAGATTATATATCACAACATCACCAGGCCCCAAGAGTCTCTGATCCAGAGACCGCCCAGATCAAAGGAAGGGACAATTTGACTGAGTATATACATTCCAAAGTCATGTATTTCTTGAGATAAAAGCCATACGTAGTGCAGAGGTAGAGTTTCTGAACAAGTCAACCAACATGTCTTCCTTTTCTAGAGGAGAATCTGGAATCCAGTGAGGCTTAAGGGCCAATGAATGGATCGATCAGAAACTTGGTTTATAGCTAGACCTGTTCCCAAGAGCCATGCATTATCATTTATAATCTTCATTACAGTAGTTTTAAAATTTATCCCTTGCCTTTCTATAACAAAGATCCTCAAGGCGGATTACAAAATAAAAACAAACCACAAATAATGAAAAGTAACTCTTCAAAACAAACAGACCACGCATCCTAAATGCATGCCAGCATCCAGCAAATAAAACAATGTGAGGAATTAGATAGATTCTATGTGAGACATTAATGTTGTATACACTATAAGGCTGGGGGGAAGTTAGGTGGGGAGAGGGTGGGTTGGTGAACTTACATTATTTTTACTTAGTGTGTGAGGTTTTTGCTCCGTTGTTGAGGTAATTCATCAAGCCCCACCCAAGCCCCTTCATAGCCCTTCATCCAGTCTGTTCTACATCTGAGGCCCTGCTCTTAATAACCTCACTGATGTTGTTCAGCAGAAATCTACCAAGAGTAGGATTGCCTTGGTGGTGGAACTGTTTTCTCCCTGCTCTAATAATATTAGTTTATATCTGTTTTACCATAAACAGCAGGACTGGCCCTACCATTGGGCAGAGTGAGACAGCAACTTCAGGTGTCAGTTGTTATGGGTGGGTCGGAAGTGGCAGTGAGGTGTTGGAGGACAGAACTGTGTATATCACGTGGCCTGCCGCTTAAGCTTGCCTACTGCCCTCAGGGGTGGTAACAAACATTGCCTCCTTGCCAGTCTGGAGATGAGATCCGACGGCCAGTTCAGGCAGCTTCTACCCACAGAATGGGGAAGGGTTGCCATCTTGTCTGTTACATCAGGCAGCAAAATGCCTTGGGCCAGCCCTGATCATGTGCCACACGGTTGAGCAGCCCATGATCCTTTCCCCCTTCCATATATTGAGATTTCATTCCGATTTTAAATGCAATTCTGTAATTTCTACATGCACCCATATGGTTTATTTTTCCACCTATTTCCCACTGTGCTTTAAAAAAAGAGAAAAAGTCATGAACCCTTCTTATCCCTACCTATTTGGCAATCTCACAGACATTCTCCCTATCCCCGCTTTTGTTTTTCTGTTAGCAGCGCAGTGGAAATAGGGATGCTGATCTGGCCCCCAGCTGTCTGCGAGGCCACCTGAGCCCACTGCCAAAGAGCCTGTTGCTCATGAGAGCAGAAAGCAGGTGTGCTTCAAAGTGCTTCACAGGGACAAATGAAAGAAGATGGTAAGAAGAGAAAATAAAAGATGCCTGATTGGATCCTTACAGGAATTCATCTCATCCCTATGTCTTTTGAGTTTTGAGAAATGAGTTATAGATGGAGTCCCTTGTGGGATCCATTAAACTGTATTGTGAGTCTTTCAGTCAGCTGCTTCCATCATGCAGACCATTTAGATTAGACCAAACATAACTGGCCAAAAGCAAGATAAGTAATGATGTTCCTCGTTGCCCCTAGTTTTATTCTTGCATCTGTTGTGTGCCCATTTTCCAAGTCTGCGCCTATTATCCTCCTCCTCCTTCACAACCGCTTTCTCCTAGGGATTTCTTTTGCCGTTTCCATGAGCCACCCTCCCGACACAAGAGGTCCCAGGCTTGGAGGCAGCATCACTCAAAGTTTAGCCTGCCATTTGTGCAGCCAGTGGGATGCTAGGATGCTTGTCCATCCATTCCCCCCCCCTCCCCATTTCCACGGAGAATTAATTGTCTCTGTTAAGGGAACACAAAGGCAATCCACGTCCTAAAAGGATGGCGTCTGCACAGGGCCTTAAATGTAAATGTGCTCTTTGGTCAGCCAAAAGTGACCTAATTTTATCTCTTCCGGCATTTGCTTGGAAGCCACATGCTTTCTTCCCTTTGCGCTGACTTCTCCCTCCGTTAACATGTGGAACAAATGTCTCCTTTGGACCGTGATGAGGCTCAGGCAACTCAAGAGAGGTCGGCAGGAATGCTGCAGCTTGGACCCTGGGCTAGTTTTATTTTCTATTGAATCTTGATGGAAACGCATACACAGCAAGTCGGGCCCCATCCCTTTTTCCGTTTGCGCTCTCTCTCTCTCTCTCTCTTTTTATTTCTTCCAGGAGTGCTGATGATAAGGAAAGCAATGTCTAAATCTTCTTAATGGTGTTTATGCAAGCAGTTTTGCTTAGCTGCAGCCTATGCCACCCCCTCCCTCATCCGCCCTCCCCTCCCATCTCCCTGCTAATATCGCTGCTTCATTCCTTTCCCTGTTGGCTATTACTATGGACTACAGCGAATCTAAAACTAAATAATCCCCTTAGTGTCAAGTTTTCTGGGCTGAGCAAATAAATCTAACCAAATGCATTATCTAGGTAGAGGAGGCTGTTGTAAGGGAGGGGGAGGGAGATAAAAAGCTGTTTTACTTTAAGGCAAAAGAGTAAAACCATCATTTCCCCCCTTATTCGCATTGTACTTTTCAAAGTTGTTTTTAGGGTTGTTGTGGTTTTTTTTTAAAAAAAAAACTTTGCTGTCCAATTCATTCTCTTTTCCAACTCCGCAAGTCTAATTAAAGCAATTTATAGAGCCCACTACTATTTGCACTACAGAAAGACCCCCAATAAGACGCTATTCAAATCCACCTCCTAGGCAGGTAATTCTGATCAGGCAGTAAAAGCAGTCTAAATAAATAAAGGCTCCCCACTTTCCTCTTGTGGGGGAGGAAGGATATTAGAAAACTCATTTATGAGGACAGCCCACACGATGGATCTGCATGTTGCATAGTTTGATTGAAAGGTCTGCTGTGTTTAGCAGTGCCTGGGATTTGTGAGTTGTCAATTCAAGAGGGGAAGGTGGTTGGTTTCCATTCTAGGCAGCCAGGGTTCCACCATGACTAAGAATTATTCAACCATATTAACACCCCTGCCCAAATTATTTGTGGCGGCACAGAAAAAGTTATAGGACTGCAACACCGTTGCTGCTAGTCATAGTTTATTTATATACCGCCTTTCCCAGAAATACATTTGTACTCAGAGAGGTTCACAGAAATAAAACAGTCAAAGCACAACAGGGTGGTGACTGTTTCACACAATAAAAATTATAATAGCACTGCAGCAGAACACTAACAATTTGGCAATGAACAGTTTGTTTAAACTATATTAAACATTTAAGTGAACATCATGCTTACCAATAGATCAGGCAGCACCTTCACATCCCAATGTAGCCTAAAAGCTACTTTGAAGTAGTATCTGCTCCTGAAATGGTGGTGAACCAATGGTGGTATATGATGCTGTAGGAATGGGGTACCCAATGTGGTGCCCTCCAGGTGTGACTGGACTCAGCCACACCCAGCATGGCCAATGATGCAAGCTGTGGTCCAATAACTCAGGGATGATGGGAGCTGTAGTCCAACGACATCAGGAGGATTGGACTGTCTCTGCTGAGGTAGTTCCACAGTGCATGGGGCCTCTAGGAAACACTTATGGTAGTGTTTATTCTTTATAATAGCTAGGGCATAGGTGTTTTTTCCTGCATTAAAATGAGAGGCCAACTCCTCTTGATGCTCAAAAAGATATATGTATCTTCTCAGTCATCCGGCATTCTCCTGGCCACTGCTGGACAACCCAGTTCTTGTCACTTTCCTGTATGTTGCCCCCTCCTTATCTGAGTGATTCAGGACTTGAGAATATGGGACCATGCATTCTGGACACCAGAGATATTTCTGTGATTCTCTCTAGCCTCTTAGTTGCAACATGGGCTGCACCAGGAAATCCCAGTGTACTCTTCCACTGTTGGGATGATGCCCACATACTGACCAAAAGGGGGGGGGGGGAGAGAGAGAGACTGAAGGAAAGGGATGAGTGCTGCACAGGAACAGATGTATGTAGTTTTGCAAGAAATTTCCCCTAATATAATGCATTTGTGTATGCTGTCTTCATTAATACATGCACTTATATTAACACTTTACATTGTACACATTGTTTGTCTGGAGATTTGCATTGTAAAATTTGGAGAAGTGGGAATTTCAAATGATGCCAGTGTTTTGATTTGCATCTTCCTCTGGGAAGTGTGAATTGCAGACATTCACTTTTAACTGTGAACGAAATTGAATTTCTCCACAACCCTAACATCAAGCACAGTAGGTTAACTTTTTAAGGCAGGTTTCAGCCATTCTTGCTTCACAGTAGCATACCATATGTGTCGGTTGTCAGTTCTGGACATAAAGTTATACTAAATATATATATATATATTTAAAAAACACTTGGCCTAGATAGGAACAAAAATGCATGCACCATCAAGTTTCATGTTTGCTCAGTTCCCTGCACATGAAAGTTGTCCTGATATTCGTGTGCTATTTTGGAATAGAAAGCTAGGGATAAATCCTAAGCCAGTGTACATAACGTAGATCTTGGAAAGGCTTTGGGTGGGTCTGATTTAAAGCAGCGGAAAGGGTGGGCTATATAATTCTCCATATGTATGTATCTAGGTTAGTGAAATAGCTGCATCTCCCTTCCATTCTTGTCATGGTTAAGCATCACACAATAGCCATTTTTATGTCCTTGGAACATGCCTCTACTGAAACTGTGAATGGAGGGTGACCACCTACACATCACCAAAAGAGGGGACAAAAGAGAACACAGACATGGACAAGAATGGCATATGCTAATCTAGATGTATAGATGCACATTTAAAAATGATTGCTGTGATTTAAATATAAATACATTTCATCAGAGTGTAGAAGACTGTGACCTGCTCAGCCTGCTGCCCAGGTGTTCAAGGTTGGTGAGCAAATCCAGGGTCCCTGGTTTTGCTTCTTAGGGTTATTTGCATGGAATTTAACGTAGCACTAAGTTGAGAACATGTGTGTGGTCTGTGTGTGCAATGGGATTTCCTCCCCTCTCCTTCCCACCATGTGCCCCATAAACCTGTACTGTGGGCTCCCTCAAACCTCCAGAGCAGATTTAGGGGCATGATGTTGGAAAGGGAGGGGGTGAAAATCCCATTGTGCAAGTGGACCTCATTCCACACTCACAACTTAGTTGAATCTCCCCCTTTTAAACCAGTCTTGCACTGAAAAGTCCTTCAAAGGACGGTTCTCTATAAAGCAGGACACCCTGGCCACCCCACTCAAGAACCACATTCCATTAATCTTACTTTTTGAAGGTCAAAATGCACAATGAACACACACTGAATGAACCTAGCAGCTGACATTTCAAGACCGAATCCTAAATAAGTAAAATTTGCAGGATACCCCAGTGCTAGCAGAGAGCTGAGCTTTGTCATCAAATGTTTTTTGTCTGCTTTTGGATTTTTTCTTTCTTTCCAAATTTTGTACCTTCACTTTTACACATGAATACGAGAAGCCAGACCAAATTAAGGTTTGACGAAAACGAAGTGTATGAAAGAACGAAGGCTTGGATCTCTTTGTTACATTCATGCAACATTTGTAGCATCTCTAAAATGAATGAAAAGATACAGTAAACACAATACTAACAGCTTACAATAATAACAAACTGTAAGTGCATACATTTTAAGCTTTATATTTTGTTTCATTACAACTAAAATTCATCCTAATGTGTTATTATTTTATGTATTAATCATGCCCTATGAAGTATCTCAAAGCGATTTCACAATACAATAAAAGCATGTGTAAAACAACTGCATTTATATTGAAAAACAGTTAAAACAATCCTCTGTAAATTGACAGGAACATTATTAGAAAGAGAAGCATTCAGTATATAGATTCCATACTGCTTCCTAAACAGAAGGTTGTATAGGAATTATGTCAGATATGGGAGCACCCTGAAGGCCTGGTGAATGGCTCTTTAAATGTCGGAAAATAGCATCCATGGGAGAGGGTACAATTCGGATTGGGACCACTGCCCTGGGAGAGAGAGTTAACCCACAAATTCCAGCCCCCCTCCTCCACCAGTTCAGCCACCTTCCAACTTGTGGAAATCCAGAGTGTGAAGTGGAGAGCCTTTTTATGCACAGAGGCTGCCCACACATTTTTCAGTCCTGAGTCTGGGGAGCGTTGAAAGACCATGTACAATTCGTGGGGGGGGGGGGGGTGAGGTAGGTTTCATTCCTTTCCCTGAGACATGCCAGCAACTGGCCCCTGAGCATCTTTCATTAAACTGTTTTTACTTTCTGTGTCCAGGATTAACTCAGGGCATGTAATTTGTACCTGAATAGAAACATCTCTTAAAAAATCCATGCTTGCTCAGCATGCAAAGTTGCTTGGGTCTCTCTTTTTTTCAGTCACTGAACGTTCATCTCTGTGCAGCTCACACAAGCCCGTCCCTCCCTGTCCCTACACCAGCACCCCACACCTTTGTCTCCTAATTTTTAACTCTGAAAAGGATTAGCCTTTGTCTCCTACTTTTTAACTCTGAAAAGGGATCTTCTTCAGCTATTCTGGAGCTCGCAGGGCAAAAGGAGCTCTTTATTATCAAGTAACATTTCTATTGAGGGACGCGGGTGGCGCTGTGGGTTAAACCACAGAGCCTAGGACTTGCCGATCAGAAGGTTGGCGGTTCAAATCCCTGTGACGGGGTGAGCTCCCGTTGTTCGGTCCCAGCTCCTGCCAACCTAGCAGTTCAAAAGCACATCAAAGTGCAAGTAGATAAATAGGTACCGCTCTGGCGGGAAGGTAAACGGCGTTTCCGTGCGCTGATCTGGTTCGCCAGAAGCGACTTAGTCATGCTGGCCACATGACCCGGAAGCTGTACGCCGGCTCCCTTGGCCAATAAAACGAGATGAGCGCCGCAACCCCAGAGTCGTCCATGACTGGACCTAATGGGCAGGGGTCCCTTTACCTTTATCTAACATTTGTATTGGATGATATTTGGGGTGGCCTGCCACTACCTAAGGGACCTATGGGCACTTTCCAGTGCAGCATCTGGACATATAAGGGCAATCAGCATGCATGGAGAGGACATAGCATTTCCTCCCGTCAACTGTGTATTGGAAAAGTGTTATATCCCAGGTGTTAGAGGGTTCTCGAGAGTGAAGAAGATTTTACAATCTCCAACCATAAAACTTGATGGTGGTCCAGCAACACTACCTTGCGTGTATGCTAGCTCCCTTGCACAGCAGAGTGACGATCGCTCAGCTTCACGTTGAAAGGATCGAGTTGCGCATGGCCAATGGCAATTAAACACACATGGAAGCAGGAAAGTTCAGTAGGAATCATGCATGTCCACAGATAAGTGCTCTGCAACTATTCATAGCTGCTGTAGGCAGTCTTGCACCTCAGTGCTTCAAGAATCTTCTCACAGTTTCTGGAAATGAATGGCTCTTTCTCAGTTACTCTAACAGAGAGTGTTGCCCTCAGTGGGCCCGCCTTTGCTTTGCTGCCATCGCAGCTGCCTATTTACTTACCTTTGGTCTCAGATCAGCAAAGCTACCCAGAAGGAAAGGTGATCAGAGGTGGCTCTTCTCCTTCCTCCTATCACTGCTCACTTCCTTAGAAGGGGGAGATGGACAGGAAGGTGTGGGAGCAGCTAGTGGCACCACCAAGGCAGAACTTTAGGGCAGATGTCCGGAGGACTCCACACAGCCAAATGGGCAGGAGGACTGCCAGACTACCCTGCAACATTTCCCCAATGAAAATAGGGACATCCTTTTTCCAAAATACAAATATTTTTTTTATTATTTATACCCCACCCATCTGACTGGGTTGCCCCAGCCACATTGGGAGGCTTCCAACATATATAAAAACATAACAAAACATTCCCTGCCTGAAGGGCTGCCTTCAGATGTCCTCTAACGTTCTACAGTGGTACCTCAGGTTACATACATTTCAGGTTACAGACGCTTCAGATTACAGACTCTGCTAACCCAGAAATAGTACCTCGGGTTAAGAACTTTGCTTCAGGATGAGAACAGAAATCGTGCAGCGGCAGCGGGAGGCCCCATAAGCTAACGTGGTGCTTCAGGTTAAGAACAGTTTCAGGTTAAGAACAGACCTCCAGAACGAATTAAGCACGTAACCAGAGGTACCACTGTATAGTAGGTTATCTCCTTGGCTCATGGGTTGCGTAATTCCATACTCATCAACATTTCTTCGATGAAAATAGAGATACCTTACCATACCTGTCAACGTTTCTCTGCTGAAAATAGGGATGTCCTAAAGAAAAGCAGAACATTCTGGAATCAAACCAGAAACTGGGACGACTTCTGTAAATCCGGGACTGTTCCTAGAAAAATAGGGACACTTGGGGCAGCTGCAGATTCAGCAGGGTTGGCTTGCCGCATTTCGGTTAGCGTGGTAATATGCGTTGTTGTCTAAAAAGCAAGGGCCCCTCTAGGACCATTTACTGCACCACTGTGAGTAGATAGGCACTAGGGCTCCAGGATAGCTTCCTGCTGAGGGATAGGCCTCAGCAAACACCCAACAAGGCCTATCCTGATGCTGTCCTCGCCGCCTTTGAGATGAAGAGCAGGCCAAGGACGGTGCACTAGCCAAGGCACTACAACAGGTTTGGCTGGGCAAGCTCGATTCAGGAAGGAAAAGGTGGTATTTTTTAGGATGCTGATTTAGAGGACTATTAAAAATGCTGCCCACATAGCCTTTTAACCCTCAAAGATATCAGATAACTTTTTTTTTCCCCTACTGCGAGATGAAGTGGCTGTCATTATCTGAGAAGGTCTGTATCATATTGGAATCTGTCAGTGCAGGTCAGGGAGTCCATGGTGCTCTGGTCCCGGCTCCAGCACTGAATTACATTTCCCAGGCACAATGGCTGCAGAATGGGTGGGTGCTTTGTCATTTAAACTGCATAAAGAGGCAGAAATTGATTTTTATTGTGGATCTTCATATCTAATAAAGCTCTGAGGGGCTCTTTTCTTCTCCGATTGAATGGCCATTGAATGCTTTCAATCTAGTTCTGTGTTTCATGCCTAAACTGAATAGTGGCAGGAGGGAAATAGATGGCGGGAGAAGAGGCCAAGTCACTTTCCAGATTGAAAAGGATACAGCAGAGAAAGAAATAAATAAAAAAAATAAAGTAAAATGAATCAGAAAAGCATTTAAGTGGAAAGGGGAACTTTTTTGATGCCGAGGAAAAATTGCTTTTTCGAGGTTGCTGCGAGCGAGCCTGTTATGTGGCTGCGTCAGAAGGGCACATGTGCATTAGTGCCTCTATGTGCCCGTGTGCTGATGGGGAAAAGATGCATCACATCTTGAAATGTGACCATAGGAACCTCAGATGATCCGGCTACATCCGACTGTGTTTGGATTTTTAAGTTCTCATTTCCAGCACACACAAAAAAGATGAAATAGTAATAGCCGACGTGAAACAGCTGCTGCCTTGTATAGCCACTTCGCAAAGGCTGGATGTTTCCTTAGATTAACTAGCATTAAGTCACCTTTCATTTAAATAAATACCCAACTAATATTAGGCGGCTTTACTTTCCAGTGAGAGGATTGCAGGGATGATATGGCTGGCTCAGATAATTGGGTGAAGAAGGGACACAGGTTTTTTTAGATTCGTTGACACATCCCAAACACTGAAAGAGGAACTGGTTTTGCGTTTGTGTTTGTGTGTGTGTGTGTTTTCATCACCAGCACTCCACTGAGCAAGATACATGCTTCATGGCACAATCCTGTGCATGTTGATTCAGAGGTTAGTCCCCTTGTGCTTTATGTGGTTTATTCCCCAGTAACTGGTTTTAGAACTGCAAGAACTGCACACGTTCAAAAATAGGGACGTATATGTTGTCACTTTCAAAAGAAATGCACACACAGGACCTTTGTTAGTAGTTCTGAAGCAGAACTACTCCATTGCATAGATATTTTTTTTAGGAATACCAAAATACCATTCCTCTTTCCAGCAATTCTTTATATTTCCTTGTTTGTTAAATGTGCCCTTTGTGGCATCTGATAATGCCATACACTAGTATTGTGACATAGTCGGATTGGGACTAATTTGGGACCAGGTTAACTAAGCAACCACCTCATCCCATGTATCTTGCCAAAGGAACTGTGCTCTTCAGATGGGCCACAAGCCACAGGGGCGCACTTAGTTTGTACTAGAAACTGGGCTTTTAGTGTTGCATCTCCAGCCCTCTAGAATCAATTCCTAACTAAATTAGGCAGGTGCCCAGCATTATGATGTTTAGGCGCTTATAATAAAAATAATAATAACTTTTGTTTCAGAAGGCTTTTCCAGAATGTGTGACCCAGTCATTTGAGAAATATTAACTGTACTCATGTAAAAATGCTATTAAATTGTTTTCTTTTTAGAATTTGTATAAGGGTTTTTTTTAGGATTTGTATTATTATTACTATTATTAATAATATTTTATTTTTATCTTGTATCCCACTTTGATGGCCTCAGGCTGTGAAGCAGTTCATACATTTGTAAAAAAATAATTAAATACACAATCCAGCAAAGAGGAATAAACAGCCAAAAGCAGGATATGGTGCAGAAACAGGAGGCAAGGAAGAAACAATTGAACTGAAAAGAACTGGGGAGAGGAATCCATATTTATTGCATTTATATCCTACTGTTTCTTCAAGGAGCTCCAGGTGGCATATATGGTTATTGCCCTCCTCCTTTAATCCTCACAAGAATCTTGTGACAGGTCATAACTACCCCAAGTTCACCCAGTAAGCTTCATGGCCCAATGGGGTTTTGAGTCCTTGTCTTCCAGGTCCTAGTTGGACACTCTAACCACTATTTCACACTGCCTCTGAGGCATACATTCTAAGTGGTTTGTGAGTATGTAGATGTACTGAAGTTCATGACACAAGGGCACTTAGGCTATGTTGCTCCATACGCTAATTTTGCTTCAGATGCAGAATGTGCAGGGGAGTCTAATTACAGGCTAATTAGTAGTGTGGTGTTAATTTCTTATCCGAGATCCTGAGGATAAAAATCAAGTACGAAAACGGGGGGCTAAGCCCTACAAGATTTGAAGTATGAGTCATTATTCTGAGCATGTTTCCTGACTGAAAAGAAGCGGGCTCGGAGGAATGGCTTGTGGAGATGCACGTCAGGAGGTTTCACATAAACCCCTTCCATTTAGAGAAAAAGTGGCTGGAGGAAATCAAGAGGCCATGCGGGCTGGCCTTGTCCTAGCCTGCAATCTCTGTGTTTGGTGTCTATCAGAAGTGGTTCAAGGTGGATCAGTAATTGATTAAAGAAGGGGAAACAGAGCAGGAATAAGGAAGAGGAAACAGAGCAGGAATAAATGGACGGTTCTCACAATGGAAGGATGTAAAAAAATGGGACCCCTCAAGGAACAGTAATGGCGACCCACCTGAGCTTTTAAATTTGTTCATAAATGATCCGAAGTAAGGGGTGAGGAGTGAGATGGACATGCTTGCTGATGACACCCAGTTGTTCTGGGTGGGAAGAACATAAAGGGATTAAGGAGAGCTCCAAAAGGTTTTCTCCAAACTGGACGAATGGGCATTAAAATGACAAATGCAACTCAGCACGATGCATATTGGTGCAAAAAGTTGCTAACTTCACATATACACTAATAGGGTCTGAACTGGAGAGGACTGGCCAGCAAAGAGATCTTGGGCCCCAGTTGGTGGCAGCTGTGAAAACGGCAAATTACATTTTAGGTATTATTAGGAAAGGGGATTGAAAATAAAACTGCCAATATCATAATGCCTTTATACAAATCTATAGTGTGACCACGCTTGGAATACTTTGTACAGTTCTGGTTGGTGCACCTCAAAGAGGATATTGTAAAACTGGAAAGGTTCAGAAAATGGCAACCATAATTATTATGAGGCCGGAACAACTCCCCCCTGAGGAATTGTTGCAACATATGAGGCTGTTTTGTTTAGGAAAAAAGTGAGCAAGCAGAGACATGATAGAGGTGTATAAAATTATGCTATGTGTGGGGAAAATGGTTGAATAAAAGTTTTTCTCCCTTTCTCAAAATACTAGGACCTGGGTCTTTCACTGAAAGTGAATGTTGAGACAATAGGCTACCAGTGGCTACTAGCCACAATGTCTGTCCAGGATCGGAGGATACATTAAGATGGTCTCTCCTCTGAGCAGAGGTACCATCTTCTCTAGTTGATTGAGGGGGTCCGACACGATGTTGCGCAATGTCACGAGGAGCTAGGGGGGTAATGAAGTGGACCAAAAAATGGCTAGAGCAGAGTTAATGAACTCTCATTATGAATGTCTGCCTGTGGGACATCTGTGATCTGATTTCCTCCAGGGTTGTTTTTTTAATTGATTAGCAAATGTGGGAGGAGGTACCAAATGGAGTTAACCCTTGCCTCCAAAATCATTCACCCAATGAAATTTTTCCACCTTCCCCCAAAGCTGCTATTTGCCCTACTAGGCCATACAGATACTTATAAATTCCCCCCACCCAGAGCAAACAGCAGCTTCTGTGTCTGTGTCTTTTAATCAAGAAATTGCTCCTATCCTTCAAAACCATGGTCCTAATGACCCCCTACACCCCAAGGCTGCTAATCATTAAAAAATGAAGGATAACCTTGTATGGACCTCCCACAGGCAAATGTAATTGCTCCCTAAGCCAGACAAGGTGCAACTGACTAATCATTGTAAGAAGAGACTGCTTAAGACAAATGAAATGTAATATTATCTATTTATACACCTACCAACTATGAGTGGCTGGCTTTACAGGTTCAGGCCTCACAATCTAGCAACCGTCCAGCACTCTGAAGGACATAGAAACCAAAACAGAGTTTTGTACTTTTATAAAAAATGACACCTGTCATTTCCACACAACCCCCATGATTTGGGACATCACTACCCATCACTGACGATCACGGTCAAATTGTAACGCTGCAAGATAACCTTTAGGTGAGTGTCCGGACTTCAAGTTGCACTAAATCATTTGCTGCCTGTCAACACATTTGCTTGCAAGCAAATCCCACTGAAGTCAAATTGCTGAAGTCACAGAATGTGCATGGATGAATTGCATCAACAGGCAATAGTCACAGAGGATGTGAAAGGACACATTGTAATTGGTTAGCATTTTACCCTCCATGAAGACACACACACACACACACACACACACACACACACAAAATCAGGATGATTGAAGTGTAGCACAAATGCATTGTGAGGTAGGAAGAACTTAAGCAAAAGCCTGGAGCGTAGGTCTAATCAAAGAATTGCATTTATATAAATACCTCAGATATATACTTTGCAAGGGGGACTTCAATTCTGTATCTATTTAAATGGAAATAAACCTCATTGAATTCAAGTGATTCTTCCTTCTTAGTAGATACGTATAGGATCCGACAGACTGTCAATGGAAGGGGCTGAAATTCTAGTGTTAAAGGCCAGAAAACACACAGTGACATTAATTACACGGATAGTAAGCTAGGTGGCACTAAAGCATACTTGCAAGTTGATGCTATGTAGCAGGAGTGCCATTCCCCTTGCTTTACATTTCCTGGAATTAGGGCGCTCAGTGACTCTTCAGTGCTTCTTGTGGTATTACATAAAAGCAAGAACAAAAGATTGCCTGCTTAGAAACCAAAAGCAGAAAAGAGATTTTCCAGAGAATCAACATCCGCTTCCATTGTAATTGTTGTTTCACCGATACAGCGCCTAGCACAAAACTGGGTGCTAAATAAAGAAATTCTATCCCTGTTGCTATATGATGAGGACTGTCCTTGGCGACTCCTTCTCCAGTGCAACTATATGTCATGCATCCAATTACTGCTTCTTTCAAATCAATACTTCCTTCCAATCTGAAGGAGACAAGAATGTTATCCTTTAGAGAAGGAGAGAGAATTTGGAAGGCAAAACTGAACTCATTTGCTGCCAGAATAAGAGCTGAGTTTGGAAATACACTGCAGCTCACTGTGGATGTTAAGTGAGTCACTTTGATTCTGGTAAGAGTGGCAGTCCCTCTCCATAGCATGTTTACCTAGAGAAGCACCTGCCTGCAATCACTGAATGGAAACAATATAGCCGGATGCTGTTATCACCTATGGGTTGAATGAGAGCAATCTCTGCTTTAAACCTACCTAAAGGGTGAAACTGAGTGATCCATTTGGGGTAAGTAATGGTATCAAAGGATGCCAAATTGTGCTCAAGAACATGGAGTAGATCCAGCAACAGGTATCCAGTGATAGAGAGAGGTGAATAATCAGAGGAAGTTGGCCAGAGATTGAGACCTGCCACAAGCAATTAATTTTGTCAGATTCAGAGCTGCACAGCTTTCCTCTGTGGTACGACTTTGTTTGGGATATTGTTGATGTGCGTCACTCAGGATGGATGGATTTGTCTGACTTTCTGTCAGATTGAGATTTCTCTTCCCGTTCCATAGAAATCTATTTTGGTAAAGAAAAGTGTGGTGTTTTACCCATGTGGGTTTGACTCACTCCTTGTCAGAGGCCTTTGCTCTGTCAGCTGTTGTTGGAACAGTAACCCCAATAAAGGGCACAATTCCCAGCCTACATTAGTTAGGGGCAGTTTACACCATGCATAGGTTACTCAGCACTGTACTGGGTTGTCTCCTTGTCTAACACAACAGCATCCTGGGGCTGACAGGTAAAATTCAAGGGGCTGCTTTTTGATGCCTAAAAGCACCATCCATTTGTGTCTTTTCCCTTACGACCTCGTCTTTTTGGACTGTAGGGTGGGGGTTTGTTCAGTCAATGTACAGAAGCACTTAGTTCTTGCAGGGGGTTATACAATTTATTTATTATTTCATTCAAAACAGATTGGACCATACGTCACTTACATCGTGAGCAATTATTATAGTCACCATTGGGGGGTGGGGGGTTTCCATTGAAAAGGCTTACTCCACGGTGAGTGATCATTCCCCAGGCTGATCAATCCCCAAGTTCAGAAATGGTTACAGTAAGTGTGGAGAGCCTCTTTTTAGCCCAAGAAGAAGAAGAGTTTGGATTTGATATCCCGCTTTATCACTACCCAAAGGAGTCTCAAAGCGGCTAACATTCTCCTTTCCCTTCCTCCCCCACAACAAACACTCTGTGAGGTGAGTGGGGCTGAGAGACTTCAAAGAAGTGTGACTAGCCCAGGGTCACCCAGAAGCTGCATGTGGAGGAGTGGAGATGCGAACCTGGTTCACCAGATTACGAGTCTACTGCTCTTAACCACTATACCACACTGGTTCTCCAAGGGTTGTATTGCCTTATGTATTGCCTTCCGGGCCCACTGACAGGAGCAGGTCAGCAATAAATCGTTCAGAGTAAGTGAAGTTAACTCCTTAGTAGAAGAAACAAGGTCTAGCTCAGAAGGGCCAGGCCTAATGAGCACGGCAACTCCCTACAGCAGGTCTTGCCCCTATGAGGCAAATGTGAAGACTAAAGGTCCCTGCCTCCCCACAGCTGCCTCAGTCTCTTTCTCTTCCAGGTCCTTCTCAAGCAATCTGATACGTCTTTCTCTGTGCCCCCCCCCCTCTTCATCCTCTTCTGGAAGACCAGGGGGACAGGAGATGATTGCAGCAACAGGGGAAGTCTCCTTGGATTCTTCAGCAGCCTGCTTCATCTCTGTCTCCTGGCCCTCCTCTTCACCCTCGGAGTCTGAATTGCTCTCTGTCACAGACTCTCCCTGCTCACTAAACCCTGTTACCTGCTTCTGCTTCTGCTTCTGCTTCTGCTTCTCCTTCTCCTCCTCCTCCTCCTCCTCCTCCTCCTCCTCCTCCTCCTCCTCCTCCCAGGCTTCTCCTTCTGACCACTCACCCTTGTCCCACCATCAATCCTCTGGCTCCGAGCTTTTGTCCCTTGAGGTTCCCCAGCTGCTGCCTCCTACCATTCCTCTGCATTTCTTATCCCCTTCTCTAGCAGACATAGCATTTATTTACTGTGAGCATGCTCACTTCACACTGGGCTGCTGTGGGATCGCTCCCTCCTTAGGTTGTCTCCTCACCCCCACCTCAAAGTTGTTTTGTACTGCCCCCCACCATCATCCAACAAAATAAATTATACAAATAAGAATTACATAAACACAAAAGCTGCTCTGTTGTTTGGTACTTCTACAAACCTGTCAGTGGGCCCAGCAGGCAATACAAACCTTCAGGTTCCTCCAAGCCTGCTGGTAATTTCCATCTGGTGCCATTTTGGTTGCATAAATACATTCTGCTCCATGTTCACTGTTCATGTATGTGATTATCTACTCCCTCTTAACAGACTAGATCTCAGGATTATCCAATGAAGGTGACTGGCAATAGATAAAGGGCAAAATAAAAGAGCAACGTTTTCATGCATTGTCGACTTATGGAATTCATCGCCATAGGAAATTGAAATGGCCACTAGCATAGATAGCTTTGAAAATGGATTTGTCAAATTCAAAAAACTGGATAAACCAACCAATGATTGTTAGCCAAGCCAGGCTAAAAATAGAACTTCCAAGTTCAGAGACAGTCTATCTCTGATTCCTATATATTCTAGCAAAGGAGCAACCAATAGCGTGACACTGTTATTTCCCAGTCTATCATGCTGATGAGTTTCTGCAGAACTGGGTGGCCACAGTCGGAGTCAGCCACCTGGGCTAGGAATTTGTGTGGTTGTTGGTTTCCTGCATGTACCTAACTCCTTAGCGATCTTGTCGTCTTCCCTTCCCCTCATTTCTGGCAAGAGTTCCATGGGGTTGTGCAAGGATTAGGCAGGATGTCGAGCTGGATGACTCCGCATTGTGCTCTGCATGTCTCTGTGCCTATAAAGACTTTAGATCAGAGGAGTATCTCGTAAGAAATCCCATGTATGCAAAGCATGATCTCTTAATGCCGTTGAGCAGGTAGCAACATTAATGCCGTAATTCTAAACCTACTGTAGTGGGTACGATAAGTAGTTTTCATATTGTTCTCATTATATTTGCCTGTGACAATACTTTGCCTGTTGGTACATGCGCTTTGAAATAAACTGCCATATCCATTCGGGATTATGCTCTGCTAATATCAAAGAGCACTTCTCAAAGCCCCTAAAAGGCAGCCTGGTCATTATGCCATTCCTGTATGGAACTGCTCCTGTGCCTGCTGCAGCCTCAGCCGCCAGCTCAGCCGAACAGACACCGATTCCAAAGGTCTCATCTCTGTGCCAGAGATCCCCTCTTGCAGCAAGAGTGTGCAGCATCTAAAGTGATTCCTCCTTTCTATTTAAAAATATTCAAAAAAAAAAAAAGAAAAGAGGGAGAGAATCATGCAAGGAGTGGAAGTTTGAGTTAATTACAATTTATTCTCATTTTCACCAGCATTTTTATTAACAAATCCACATTAATCCAGTATTAAAGCAGAGTGGGATTATAGGATTTCTATCATCTGGAGCTTGGAGCAAGGGAATGTATATAATACAACCGCCCTATTCATGTGACACAAAGCTCTTCTATCAAATCTCCCACCCTATGTAGCACCCCCCCCCCATCTTGCCCTTTCTTATGACATGCATATGCCATCAGGTACAATAGAGCTTGCAATCATGATCAAAATGTATGGAAACATGGACACACATTAAATATACAAGGTGACAAGAAGCCTGAGCTTAGCAGCTGTCTGTCATTGCTAAGCAAGCAAGCAAACAAATATATTCCTATGCAAGATACATACATTAGCCATTCTACATAACATCCTAGTCTACTCCAACCTGGTGCTCCCCAGATGTTTTGGACTACAAGTCCCATCAGCCAGGTGACTGGAGCTGATGGGAGTTGTAGTTCAAAACATGAAGACCGCACGTGGGAAAGGCTGGTCTAAAGGCAGTGGGTGGGTGTCAATTTCAGTGAGCTGGAAACCTAGACAGACCACATTTTATTCAATTGGTTTAATAGAATGTTTAAGATGCTATTCATGGCTCAACGGCAAAATCTCCATCGTTCCCCCCCCCCTCCAAAAAAAGCAATAACAACAACAAAAGTCAAGGAGAAAAAACTGTTACACATTTGAGATATACTTGTATTGAGTGAATTTAAAAGAAAGTCATAGAATCATAGAATCATAGAGTTGGAAGAGACCACAAGGGTCATCGAGTCCAACCCCCTGCCAAGCAGGAAACACCATCAGAGCACTCCTGACATATGGTTGTCAAGCCTCTGCTTAAAGACCTCCAAAGAAGGAGACTCCACCACACTCCTTGGCAGCAAATTCCACTGTCGAACAGCTCTTACTGTCAGGAAGTTCTTCCTAATGTTTAGGTGGAATCTTCTTTCTTGTAGTTTGGATCCATTGCTCCGTGTCCGCTTCTCTGGAGCAGCAGAAAACAACCTTTCTCCCTCCTCTATGTGACATCCTTTTATATATTTGAACATGGCTATCATATCACCCCTTAACCTCCTCTTCTCCAGGCTAAACATGCCCAGCTCCCTTAGCCGATCCTCATAAGGCATTGTTTCCAGGCCTTTGACCATTTTGGTTGCCCTCCTCTGTACACGTTCTAGTTTGTCAGTGTCCTTCTTGAACTGTGGTGCCCAGAACTGGACACAGTACTCCAGGTGAGGTCTGACCAGAGCAGAATACAGTGGCACTATAACTTCCCTTGATCTAGATGCTATACTCCTATTGATGCAGCCCAGAATTGCATTGGCTTTTTTAGCTGCCGCGTCGCACTGTTGGCTCATGTCAAGTTTGTGGTCAACCAAGACTCCTAGATCCTTTTCACATGTACTGCTCTCAAGCCAGGTGTCACCCATCTTGTATTTGTGCCTCTCATTTTTTTTGCCCAAGTGCAATACTTTACATTTCTCCCTGTTAAAATTCATCTTGTTTGTTTTGGCCCAGTTCTCTAATCTGTCAAGGTCGTTTTGAAGTGTGATCCTGTCTTCTGGGGTGTTAGCCACCCCTCCCAGTTTGGTGTCATCTGCAAATTTGATCAGGATGCCCTTGAGTCCATCATCCAAGTCGTTGATAAAGATGTTGAATAAGACCGGGCCCAAGACAGAACCCTGTGGCACCCCACTAGTCACTCTTCTCCAGGATGAAGAGGAACCATTGATGAGCACGCTTTGGGTCCGGTCAGTCAGCCAGTTACAAATCCACTGAGTGGTAGCATAGTCAAGACCGCATTTTACCAGCTTCTTTACAAGAATATCATGGGGCACCTTGTCAAATGCCTTGCTGAAATCAAGGTAGACTACATCCACTGCGTTCCCTTCATCTACCAGGCTTGTAATTCTGTCAAAAAATGAGATCAGGTTAGTCTGACATGACTTATTTTTCAGAAATCCATGCTGACTATTGGTGATCACAGCATTCCTTTCTAGGTGCTCACAGATTGTTTGCTTAATGATCTGCTCCAGAATCTTCCCTGGTATTGATGTTAGACTGACTGGGCGGTAATTATTTGGGTCCTCTCTTTTCCCCTTTTTGAAAATAGGGACAACATTTGCCCTCCTCCAGTCTGCCGGGACTTCGCCTGTTCTCCAGGAATTCTCAAAGATGACTGCCAGTGGTTCTGAGATCACATCTGCCAGTTCTTTTAATACTCTTGGATGCAGTTCATCTGGCCCTGGAGACTTGAATACATCTAAACTAGCCAAGTATTCTTGTACTATCTCCTTAGTTATTCTGGGCTGTGTTTCCTCTGCTGAATCATTTCCTCCAAATTCTTCAGGTCGGGCATTGTTTTCTTTATCGGAGAAGACTGAGGCAAAGAAGGCATTGAGGAGTTCAGCCCTTTCTGTGTCCCCTGTTTGCATTTCACCATCTTCTCCTCTGAGTGACCCCACTGTTTCTTTGTTCTTCCTTTTGCTACGAACATACCCATAGAAGCCTTTTTTGTTGCTTTTAACCTCCCTAGCAAGCCTGAGTTCATTTTGTGCTTTAGCTTTTCTGACTTTGTGTCTACACGTGCTGGCTATTTGTTTGAATTCCTCTTTGGTGGTTTCCCCCCTTTTCCATTTTTTGTACACATCCTTTTTTAATCTTAACTCAGTTAAAAGTTCTTTAGATAGCCACCCTGGCTTCTTTAGGCACCTTCCATGTTTCCGTCTCATTGGTATTGCCTGAAGTTGTGCTTTTACTATCTCCCTCTTAACAAACTCCCAGCCATCATGAACTCCCTTTCCTTTTAGTATTACTGTCCATGGGATCTCACCCAGCACTTCCCTAAGTTTTATGAAGTCGGCTTTCTTAAAGTCAAGAAATTGAGTCCTAGTATGCTTGGCTGCTCCTTTCCGTTGTATAGTAAACTTCAGAAGAGCATGATCACTTGCGCCTAATGATCCTTCCACTTCTACCCCATTAACCAGGTCATCGACATTGGTTAGGACCAGATCTAAAATGGCTGTTCCTCTTGTTGCTTCTCCCACTTTCTGGACAATGAAGTTGTCTGCAAGGCCAGTGAGGAATCTGTTTGACCTTATGCTCTTGGCTGAGTTTGACATCCAACAAATATCTGGGTAATTGAAGTCCCCCATTACTACTATCTCCCTTCCTTTTGCATGCTTGGCCATCTGTTCCAGAAAGGCATCATCTATGTCCTCCGTTTGGCTTGGGGATCTATAGTAAACTCCCACAATGAGGTCACTATTATTCTTCTCTCCCTTAATTTTGACCCAAATGCTCTCACTTTGGCTTTGAGGTTCTAAATCTTGGATCTCTTCACAGGTATACACATCCCTGACATATAACGCCACTCCTCCTCCTTTCTTGTCTGGTCTGTTTCTCTGAAATAGATTGTATCCCTCCATTTTTACATTCCAATCGTGGGACTTATCCCACCAGGTTTCAGTGATGCCTATTATGTCATATTTAGTTTGCTGTACCAAGAGCTCAAGCTCATCTTGTTTATTTCCCATGCTTTGTGCATTAGTGTACAGACATTGAAGTCCATTAGTCATTCCCCCGTGTCTCTTATTTAAGCATTTTTTCCTCCCACCACTAGGTCTGCTTGCTGTTTGCTCCATTTGGTCTATAACATTTGGATGATCATCTTCATCAATTAATAGACTCCTTCCTTCAGGAGCACTGTCTCCCTCCCCCACATTAGTCAGTTTAAAGCCCTCCTGATGAGGTTTCTTAGTTTTTTGGCAAAAACATTCCTCCCAACCGTTGTGAGGTGCAGCCCATCGCTTGCCAGAAGTCCATCCTCAAAAAACTGCAGTCCGTGATCTAAGAATCCAAACCGTTCCTGTTTACACCATTTGCGAAGCCAGCTGTTTACTTCCACTATTTTCCTCTCTCTCCCTGGGCCACATCGTTCAACTGGGAGGACAGATGAGATGACGATTTGTGCATTTAATTGCTTCAATTTCCTGCCCAGAGCCTCGTAGTCTCTTTTGATCTTCTGGAGGCTATTGCTTGCAGTGTCATTGGTTCCCACATGAACCAAGAGGAAGGGGTATTTGTCAGTGGGTTTTATGATTCCTTGCAGTCGTTCAGTTACATCTTGGATCTTAGCCCCGGGGAGACAGCACACTTCCCGAGACATCTTGTCAGGCCCACAGATCACTGCTTCTGTTCCCCTCAGTAGGGAATCCCCTATCACCACTACACGCCTTCTCTTAGGTTTGGTCAGGGTTCTTCCGTGAGCGGTCCGTTCCAAGGTCGCCTGCACATTCCCTGAGGACTGACTTTGCTGCTCATCTTCATATACGTGATCAACTGTAATGAGGGAGAGATCCTCAAATGGAGTCTGCTCTTCGTCTTCCATGCTAGGGGAGAGGACCTCAAAGTCATTCACTGTTACGTAGCACTCAGTAAAAGAACTGGGTTCCATAACCGTACCGCTTGTTTTTAAGAAACAAGGCTTTTTTAAAAGAATATCATTTCCAAATTAGGTGTGAAAGGCAACTTTATTTCCAGTAAAGGAAAGGGGTACTTTGGTTTTCCATCCATCCAAGTTCGCCACACTTCTAGACCAGCTCCAGGAGGTGAGAATTTGGGGCACTGTATTACCTTTGGGGTCATTTCCAGAAAGCAGTAGTGGGGTGCTGCTGTTTGGGACCATGGGAATTGTCCCATGGTATTCACAGGGTTCCATTTTGTCACCCATGTTACTTACCATTAGGGGCGGACTATATTATCTTTCATAATATGGCGCCCTGTGCGAGGCCAAAATTTGGTGCCCCCATATGGATCTTCTCAATTATGGATCTTTTCATTTTTGCATCCCATCAGCTCGACCCCCGGTGCTGAGGAACTGCCAACACCACCCTAAATCCGGCGCTGTTAACATCTACCTGAAGCTACTGGAAGCTGTCTTCAGGAGATGTGGCGTGAGGTGTCATCAGTATGTAGAGGATGCCCAACTGATTTTGTTGCATCAGAAGAGGAGGCAGGATAGATGTGGGCCAGTAAACTACAGCTGAACCCTGAGTGTGGCAGAGGTGTTCCAAGTTCTTGGTATCTGTCTGCATCATTATTAATTTTCAGGAGAAATCTGAAAACATTCCTGTTTATACAGTCATTTGATGGTTGAAGAATTTTGTTCTTGGCAATCCTGAGATCACTTGATAGAAGAATGGTGTTTTTTAAAATTCTAGCTGTTTTTAGATGTTTTTAGCTGCAGTTGTTTTGGGAATGTCGAAACTGTTTTAGAATGTTTTCACTTCCTTTTTGTTTTTAAATTGTGGATCTGTTTGCTACCCTGGGCTCCTTCATGAGGGAGGATGGGATATAAATGCAATAAATAAATAAATACCAGTGACAGCAGGATAGGAAATAGAAGTTGCATCCAAATAGTAATAATTCTACTCATTCTAATGCTGCCTTTCTTTAAAGGGTGGCTATATGCTTTACTGTCATGGGTGGTGCTGTGGGTAACTCCACAGAGCCTAGGAGTTGCCGATCAGAAGGTCGGCAGTTCAAATCCCCACCATGGGGTGAGCTCCCGTTGCTCGGTCCCTACTCCTGCCAACCTAGCAGTTTGAAAGCATATCAAAGTACAAGTAGATAAATAGGTACCGCTCCGGTGGGAAGGTAAACGGCATTTCCGTGAGCTGCTCTGGTTCGCCAGAAGCGGCTTAGTCATGCTGGCCACATGACCCGGAAGCTGTACGCCGGCTCCCTCGGCCAATAAAGCAAGATGAGCGCCACAACCCCAGAGTCCGTCATGACTGGACCTAATGGTCAGGGGTCCCTTTACCTTTATATGCTTTACTGAAAAGCTTTTAAGACGCCAGAAAAGAATTATGCATAAAACAACAATATCTGAATTGGGTTGCCTTTGTTGGTGCAACAGGGATGCTGCAACCCATGGTGGAAGCTGAAGGTGTCTACTTTGCATGCTGAGAAAATTTGCTCATGATCCTAAAGTTAGTGATCAATCCTTTATCAATAGTCCCTTCTTCAGCCTGCAGACATTTACTCAAAGACAGCTATCCAAACCCTTGAAAGGAAGGCATGATAATCAGGAGTTCCCAAAGAAGAATACCCACGGCTTATTTATTTTATTCAACCCTTCTGCCAAGGAACCCAGGGTAGATTTCAAGGTCTTCCCCACTACCACCACATCACAGCAACCCTATAAGGTAGGTTAGGCTGAGAAAAAAGCCACTCAGTGAGAGTTTCCTGGATGATCTGTGATTTGAACCTGATTCTTCTTGGTCGTAGTCTGAAACTGACAACACTACGCCATGCCAGCTCAGAGCAGAGACAAAAGAAAAGAAAAACATTGCACAACAATGTAAAAATATAAATAATTGTAAAAAAGAGACCACAATCAAGCATATCTAATTTGGGATTTCTATGATCAGTCTACTCAGATAATAACAATGGGATTAATTGCACAATAAACATAATAGTTTTAGCTGCCTTTATTTATTTTTATTTTGGCCTTGTAGAAAGTGGCATTTTTTAATTCTCCGAATTGTGCATCCAGACCTACACTGGTGGCACAAAATGAGAGACAACAAAAAGCACAGTGTTTTGTTTTAGATCCTGCCCTATTCCAGGAATTGTTTGGAAGTGCTGCTCACAGCTATGACCACCAACAGATCTACTTGGACATGTAAGAATATATTCCATCTCATTTTATTTCACCACTTCTGCATTTCTCATTCAGTACAACCCATGTGGCACCATTACCCCCAAGACCAGCAGTTGAAGGAATTAGGCTTGCCATTTCCCCCAACAATGGCACACATTGTTTTGACTTATCTGTTTTGTAGCTTACAAGGGGACTGTGTGGCCAGAATGGAACAGGAGATAAAGGCTCCTGTAATTCAAATCTGTTTCTTCTTTTGCCATTTCAATTTTTTAATGACTTGAAATTTGAGGCACTTGGCTATCTCATCTGGACAGGGCCAAGTGAACTATAAATGAATCAATACAGGCTATGTTTTGTTCTCTGAGCACCACGGGTGGTGACCAGCAGACTAAACTGCAGTTGCAAGAATGTATTCCATCTTTATGGTCAATCTTACATTTATTTATTTTTATCCTGAGCACTGAATGCATGCAGAAAAGTATCTATAAAGTTTTTGATATTTGTAAAACAATAATACATTTTTTTTAAATTCTTATGTATTTTCTGCCTTTCCCTGTTCCCTTGATCAGTCTACTCAAAAAGTGAGCATGCCTCCTTAACCTATAGACTTTTCATTTGCTTTAAAAAAGAGTTGGGGTGGCATCTCTCTGCATCTTTCACAATATGCAGCTTCAAAATTAGGTACCAGATTCTTTGACCATGTTTTCAAGCTATCAGAAATGGAACTCAGATTGAAGTAAACCTAATACATGTGAATATTTCAGTGCGCATGAGTTTTAAGTTGATTTCATTATGATGAAGGTAGCTGATACATCATCTTCAGCATCTGGACTTAGAAATGGTGGTCTTAGACAGGCGATACCACTTGATACAATTTGCCTTCTCCCTTTCTGTTTAAGAAACTTCCTTTTGATACTGATCCCTGATTAGCAACTGTCCCATCTTCAATCTTCTGCTTGAGTGAAGCTTCTTAAGAAAGTTATTGCTCTGTGTTTACAGATGTACATGAATCCCTGCCAGTCCAGCTTCTGTCCTGCTTATGGTGCTGACAATGCTCTTATCTCTCTCATCTGCATTTTACAATCAACAATAGGCTCTGCCTATTGACAGGCTCAAAGTTCTCCAGAATTCAGGATATCATTTGTCTAGAGATATTATTATTATTATTATTATTATTATTATTATTATTATTATTATTACTATTACTACAACTACTACTACTATTATTAATATCCCACCTTTCTCCCAGAATGGGAAATACATTAAAATAAATATGGATAAAACACAGAAAGCTAAAAAGTAATTAAACCATAGTAAAATTGCAACTATAGAAAAACTAATATATTAAAATACAGAGAGTAAAAGCATTGCAGTGCTGTTAAAAGCCATTTCAAACCAGATTATGAAATAGCTGGTCCAATTGGAATGCAGAATAGCACTACAGTGGTACCTCGGTTCTCAGACGAAATCCATTCTGCAAGCCTATTCAAAAATCAAGGCATGGCTTCCCATTGGTTGCAAGAGCTTCTTTCACTCAGCAGAAGCTGAGTCGCAAGTTTGGGTTCTGAAAAATGTTCAAAAACGGAAGCATTTACTTCTGGGTTTTCAGTGTTTGGGAACCGAAATATACAACAACAGAGGGAACTGGTTTGGAAACTGAGGTTCCACTGTATTATCTTATTTTCCTTTAGAAGTCAAGGGAATGCCTAATACAGAACTTCTTACCCATTAGTTAACTGTTGCCAGATTAATAATTGGCCGGTGTGAGAGGACTCTTCATGTAAATCTCTTTGACGCTTGGCTGTCTCAAGATATGGTACACTATACTTAAGGACAACGAGAGCACTGTACAGTACTGGAAAGAAAAACACAAACTTTTATGCAACATGTTATCCTTTTATTGAATACCTATTGAACATGGCTTCCATCCACCAGCAACACTGTGAAATGGCAGCTTCAACTGACCACTATACATCCAATGAAGCACAGCTGGGATTGCTTCTGTTATAGTTTCCCTTTGTTTGTGATGACTCTGTACTACAACCTGTTGCCATTATTGGTAATATTATTTTTAATTTTCTCTTTTTTATATCTAATTCATTTATAACTGAAAATCAATAAAACACAATTTTATTTTTAAAAAGCCATTCACTTCACAACACAACACAACACAACACAACACAACACAACACAACATTATTTAATATCATATAATAATATATTACATAGGTTGGTGACTCCTTATTTAATTTGTCCACAAGCCTAACCCTGACTGAGCATCCTCAGAGAGCAAGTGTGTGTGTGGCAACCTTAAAAAAACACAAAATAACACCAAAACTACGATGATCTGGGAGCCAGACCTGCTGTGTCTGCCCTCTGCCCGCCTTCATTTTGGCCTAACTGGCAGTGCCTCTGGCTGATGGCAGAGAAGGTCTCTACATCTCTCTGAGATGACTGGCAATTCAAAGTAAACAAGGCTTTTGTGTCGGTTACTTAAGGAGCCCTCTGATAAACAGGGCTGGTGATGAATGCTGACATAAATAGATGAAGCTCCTTATGTCCACAGCCAGTGCCAACATGCTGGGCAAAATGTGCCATCTGCAGCAGGGTGCTATTAAGCAAATTAATGTTGTGGAATTTTTTTTGTCAATAATTATTGTGGAAAATAAACAAGGAATCCATTTCCCATTCAGTAACAATTGGCAAGAAAAATGGCGGCAATCAAATGGAGTCCTAGCCATACATCACCTAGGCCATTTGTATTAGCAACTTTCCCCTCTCCCCACTTTTGCTCAAAGAGCCGTGTGCACAGAGTGAGATATTCCTCTATGTAAGCAGATGCTTGTGAGTTGATTGAGTTCCTTGCTCTGTGCCTAGAGGAACAAAAGAAGTGCACCGAAGGTGTGGTTGGCATAAGTCATGCTGCGGTTGTTCCCTGCTTTTCTGGCAATGGTCTCTCTGTCTCTGTAGACTCTCCTATGAGGAGCTCCCCAGTAACCACTTGTGAGGGACACAATGCTGTGATCTGGAGATGCTTTGGAGTCCACAGGGAGCATCGCTCAAAGATCTTTCCCCCACTGGCCTCCCAGTTTCCACCAGCACTCGCACCCACCTGCATATCCATGGAAGCTAAAAATTACACCTCCAATGGACCAAAGATATGATTTGATTTGCTGTATATCAATGCCGCTTTCCATTCAAATGAACTCCAAAGTGGCTCACGAACAATAAATAGCAATAACATAACAGAATATCACAAGTGCAGCAAAAATCATATAATATAATAAACAGACCATCAGTAAAAGGCTTACAAGTTACAAAACAGTATTAACAAACCAGCAATTTAATAAAAGCTAAATATAAGAATTACAGCATAAGACATATCACAATGAGGCTTTTATAATCTGCAAAACAATATTAACAAAACAGCAACTAAAGAAATAAGAAGTTCTTACACACACACTCCCCCCCCAACAATGCACAATCTTCACCCTATGCAGTTCATACACAGCACACATACACAGCCGTCATACAGGAGGACCCTGATCTAATGGGAATACCTACAACAGGGCTGTGCTTTAACCCAATAGGTGAACAAACAAACTCCTAATAGGATCTGCTTCACAGGGCTTGATTCAGCAGAATCTCCACTCTTGTGACACTCACCCCTCTGGCTCTGCACCCCAAGGGTTTCTGAGATTCTGGTAATGCCTCTACTTGTCTGAATGGAGGCTAGAGAAGGGTGGGTAGAAACAAGCTTACATCTGCCCAGATTTGTCCGTGGCCCCACCCAGGCTCTGGGAAGGTTGTCTAGAAGTGAATGTAGCCCTTGGGCTCCTCACTGCTGGATCCACCACCACCAAAAAGACCAGTGATGGCTGTTCTAGCAATACAGACTGCCAAAATTAGGGAAAGGAGGCTCCTGTATTCACTCACACCACAACATGTAATAAACACAGATTTAACTAAATAGTTGAGCTAGCGGGAGCCAGTACAATGAGTCCTGCTCAGTGGCGTAGCGTGCGGGGTGCAGGGGGGGCCGGCCGCACCGGGCGCAACATCTGGGGGTTAGGGTTAGGGGGCGCAAATCCACGGGTTAGGGGGCGCAAATCCACGGGTTAGGGGGCGCAAATCCACTGGTTAGGGGGCGCAAATTACTTGCCTTGCCCCGGGTGCTGACAACCCACACTACGCCACTGGTCCTGCTAGAGCAACAGGGCTTTGCTCCTCTCCTCCTGCCCCATGCCCTCATCAAATCAGCTCTGGAGGGTTGGGGGAACCCTTGGAATAGATTTAGGGGGCATGTGGGTGAAGAACAGGGGGTAAGTCCCATGGCACAAGCATAAATTCTTGCACCAATGGGGCTGTAACTTAATGCTCTTTTGGATACTACCTTGTCCTCCAATCTTTCATTCAGCAATGGAAACCATGCTCACCCTTAGGTGTGGGTCTCCCTCCCTCTGCCTGAGTATTCTTCTCCCTGAGACAACTTTCCACTTGTGCAGGGAGAGAAGCAGCTGGGCAATCTGCATCCAGTAATCTGTGTTTGCACATGGGTTGCCTGTGCTGGATCAAGGCAACTGCCTCCCAAATAGCTTGCGCTCTAATGCATGGCACAGGCAAACTCTCAGAGAAGCACAGAAACAGCCACCCTTTATTGCAGACGCTTTATTACAGAATATTCCCTTTTTGAAGTGTGTTGATTTTATTTTTATCATATTTTAGCACAAACCCTTTTCATGTTATAAATTAAGTAACTGCAACAGAAGGGGTATTGGGGGCTTTCTCCTTGATGCATTTCCTTTAAAGAGATTTTTAAAGTTTACAGTAGAAAAAAAAATATTGTGAAAAGCTGTGTTGAATTATATGATACACTGAAATTAAAATGAAATCCCAAATTATCATGCAGTCATGGGCTGATGTGGACTGAGTGATAATAAATAAAGGTTAAAAGGACACTGGCAAGTCTTTTTTCATGGCTTTCCTTTTTTTCTCTCCTTGTTTGTAAAAAAAAAAATCACTTAGAAGATTAAAAATAATATTTCTTTCTCTATTGATTTTTCTTTTCCACATTGGAAAAGAAATATTAATATATTTTTTGCGTTTACAATGGCACTAGAATGAATACGAGTCTGCTTCCTCTTTCCTTTGCTTTTCCATTTTTGCATCAATATTGTTGAGAGTTCTGTAATGAGGTGCCTCTGTGGAAGGAATGGAGCTGCTGCAGGAACCTTTTCATAGATGAGGGATGGGGAACCTGTATCGCTCCAGAAGCTGTTGGACTACAACTCCCATCATCCCCCAGTCACCATGGCCACGGCCAATGTAAGATTGCTCAATACCATGTGCATCAGTAGAGGTGCTCAATCCTACACGCATTGCACATGAATCAATGCCCACTGAAATGAAATCACAAATGAGTTACTTCTGGAAGTCTTTGTGAAGGAAGTCGTGGCTCTCTAAAAGTGGTGCAGATTCAATAAAAGAACCAGCTATGCCTAAATCAAAGGCTCTCTAGCAGTAAATCTACTTGCAAGCCTCAGTCTTGAGTTTCAGAGACACAAACAGTGGCATAGCCAAAAATTAGAGCCAAATGGTGTGCCTACAGAACAGGGTGTCACCAACTTGGTGCCCTCCGAATGTTGTAGGACTTCAGCTCCCACCGTGACCAAAGGAAAAGGATGATGGGAGATTAACATGAGGAGGACCACATCTTTTCTGATGTTATTTCTATAATCAAAACAGGCAGAAACTCAAGCAGCTGGTAGAGAGGGAAAAGGCAAGTAAATGGTATTTTTTCTTGGCTATCTGTTTGGCAAGGGAGAGCATTTGGTCCTCTAAGGCAACTCCACTAGGTTTTGAACCTATTTGGGATTCTTTTTCTATGGACTTGGAAATAATAGCCATGCTTAGGTAAAGGTAAAGGGACCCCTGACCATTAGGTCCAGTCGTGGCCGACTCTGGCGTTGTGGCGCTCATCTCTCTTTATTGGCCGAGGGAGCCTCCGTACAGCTTTTGGGTCATGTGGCCAGCATGACTAAGCCACTTCTGGCAAACCAGAGCAGCGCACGGAAACACCATTTACCTTTCCGCCAGAGCGGTACCTATTATCTACTTGCACTTTGACATGCTTTCAAACTGCTAGGTTGGCAGAAGCTGGGACCGAGCAACAGGAGCTCACCCCGTCGCGGGGATTCGAACCGCCAACCTTCTGTTCAGCATTGCCCTAGGCTCTGTGGTTTAACCCACAACGCCACCCGCGTCCCAGCCATGCTTAAACTACCTATTTATATCTACAGTCACATGCAGAGGGAATCCAGAGTTCAAGAGCTGAGTGTAGAGTCCCAGATTCAATTCCTGGCATTTCAGTTGGAAGGATCTTTAGGAGCAAGGCGAGGAAAGTCCTCTGCTTAGACTCTGGGGTGTCGTATTCAGTCTAAGAGGACAACAAGGCCTTAAGAACATAGGAAGAGACCTACTGGATCAGATCAAAAGCCTATCTGCTCCAGCAGTTTGTTCCCACAGTGGCCAACCAGATGACTACGGGGAGGCTGCAAGCAGGATATGAGGATCACAGCACTTGCCCAGCAAGTGGTATTGAGAGGCATAGTGCCTCTGGCACTGGGCTTAGCATATAGCCATCATGACTAGAAGCCACTGGTAACCTTTTCTTCCATGAAATTGACTTATCCCCTTTTAATGCAGTCCCAAGTTGGTGATCATCATCATCACTGTATCTTGTGGGAACAAATTCCCTAGTTTAATTATGCACTATGTGAAGAAGTACATCCCTTCTTTGTGTCCATCCTGAATCTCCCAGCATTCTGCTTTATTGGGAAACCTTGGGTTCTGGTATTGTATGAAAGAGGAAGAAAAATGGCCCTACCTCCTTTCTCAACACCTTGCCTAATTCTTATACACCTCTACCTCATCCCCATTACTTACTTCGTTTTATCTAATTTGGAAAGCCCAAAGGTTGTAATCTCTTCTCATAATGGAGTTGCTCTAGCCCATCTTATGCACCTTTTCCAGCTCTACAATATCTGTTTAGTGTTGCAGTAACCAGGATGCTAGACACAATTCAAAATGCGGTCAAACCATCAATTGGTATAAATGCAATACCAATGTTAGACACACCACTGGTGTGACTCGATAAACAGCAGAATCACACCAGAGGAGCGAGCAACTTAACTGTATTATACAAAGGTTTGTGAAACACCACACTATCTTCCGATCCACTCTACAACACCATTGTGAAAAATCAACCACATGACTCCAGGTGCATAATGTCTTTCTGTTTTCCACACTCACAACCCAGGGATGGGGGAGAAATCTGATTCGGTTTAACCATTTAAAGGCAAACATAACAATATTCTTGCTCTGAGAAACATGACACAAACCAAAATCTAGAGCTCCACTGCCACGCCTCCAAATTTTGCAATACAGTTAGCCAAGCAAGTAAGATGTACCAAAATGCATATACCAGAGCAAAGTGTGCTTATAATTTTACATTTTAGTAAAAAAATAACATACAAAGATTCATTGCAATAAGCGAAATGGATTTGCAAAAACATGTATATAAAAATGGATATATAAAGAGAAATTCAAATGTATTTGCTGGTGAATTTTCAAAAAAAATGCAAATTGATGACAAACTGAAAGAAATTGTAACTGACACATTTGCCTGTCATGCTCACAACTTTCTGTGGCATTTGTTTTGGATGTGAAATGGGTGTTTTAGAAATATGAGTTAATTTTTGTCTTTCATTGTGAAAACTTAACTGTGGAAAATTAATAAAAATTTATTTACAAAAAAAATGGGTGTTTTAAAAGCACACATACATAGAGGCTGCAGTGACCAATGGGATTTCCTCTCATTTAAGCCCACTTAAGACTGCCATTAGCATGTATCATCCTTTTATCATGTTTACAGTAATTATCTAATATTAGAAGCATTATTAATGTGATTGTAATGAGTCATGATGAAAAGAGTTGTTTGTTTGTTTGGGCAAGAAAAGTTAGCAAGTCAGCAATGTTTTAAAATCTTCAGCCTGAGTGTTTCACCTTGAAAAATCAAAGGCACACTCTGGCTAAAGTTAAGTATTTTGAAATGCTACTACCTTCCATGGGGAGAGAATGCAGCTTCCATTCACATTCCATTCATATTCATGGGGTCACCACAAAAACTCCCCCCTGTATTATACTCTTAAAGGTAAAGGGACGCCTGACCATTAGGTCCAGTCGTGACCGACTCTGGGGTTGCGCGCTCATCTCGCTCTATAGGCCGAGGGAGCCGGCGTTTGTCCACAGACAGCTTCCGGGTCATGTGGCCAGCATGACTAAGTCGCTTCTGGCGAACCAGAGCAGCACACGGAAATGCCGTTTACCTTCCCGCTGGAGCGGTACCTATTTATCTATTTGCACTTTGACATGCTTTCGAACTGCTAGGTTGGCATTAGTATCCTATTAAAATCAATAGGTGCTCCAGTTTGGCAGGATTCTTTCCCAAAATGATAATGCCAGGGACATAGAAAATCCAAATGTAAGCATAAGGAACCAGCATTCCTTCTGTACTTATATAGTGGTGGTGAAGCATTTTTAAAACATTAAGTTTTACATTTAAAATGGAAGGTAGGTGGGGGTCATCTGACATCAGGTGACTCAACTTCAAAAGAACGAATCGGGGGTGCATTCTAAGTGCACTCCCAATTATTTCCTTCCCTTCAAACTATGCCTGAAAAGGATCACTTTTCCTTAGCAACCCTGCTGGAATGTAAACTAGGTTGCAAAAGAAGATGCTTGCCTGGAAAAGTGGAAAAGCCCAGCCGGACTTGCCAACAGTGTCAACTGATCAGCACTGATGGCAAGCCCATCACCTCTATTCTGGAGCTCCGTTTAAAAGGTACCAAATGCAAGAAACAACCGGGAGTGCAATTTAAGGGGGGGGGCAATTATTCTTTTGTCATCTTTATCTACCCCACACTTGATTTCATACAATAATCAGGTGAGGGACTGGTGGACATGGCTTGGAGAAAACAGCTTCATGGGCCAAATTAAGACCCCTGCTGGGTCTAATCTGGCTCCAGAGCCATAGGTTCTCCGCAGTGGCGTAGCGTGGGGGGTGCAGGGGGGGCCGGCCGCACCGGGCGCAACATCTGGGGGTTAGGGTTAGGGGGCGCAAATCCACGGGTTAGGGGGTGCAAATTACTTGCCTTGCCCCAGGTGCTGACAACCCACGCTACGCCACTGGTTCTCCGTGCCTGGTTTATGCAGACAGGCAGCAGATGTCAAAGGCTGCGCTCAGAAATCTTTTCCAGTCTTACCTAGAGGTGTCAAGGGAGTAAATCATGAGTGTTGCACAACTGAACTACCACTCTATCCTTAGGAGAACATAGAAGGTAGGGTAATTTGAAACACTGACAGCGTCAGATGCTGAGAGCATCAAGTTAAGAAGTTTGTTCATTTTTCATTCAGAGACAATGGAGGCTGTAAGGAGGTATGCATTTGTTTTAAAGGAATTAGTTCTTTTGCTCATGTCGACATTTTGGACCAAAAATTCTCAAAGTAAATTTAGGCTTTAGTCCTCAGTTGAACCATTTGCAGTTGACAGCACGGATGGTTTGCAGATTTCAGCCTAAATTTGTTGCAACGTTGATTATAATTTGTACAAATGGGATCTCAGACGTTGTCTCCATAAAACAGTTATTTTATAAAATAGTTATTTGGCTGAATTTTTGCTGCCTGAAAGTTTTATCTAAGCGGAGTTTGTTAGCTAACACCTGTGCTGCATTAGAATAGGCTACTGAAGACAGGAAATGCATTTTTTTTCAGCACATGAAAAGCTTTCCATAACCTCTGCTTCACATTTCTGCACCCCTCCACACACACTTATATACAATTTACTGTCATAAGTAGCATCCTATATTGTGGAACGGAAGGAAAATTTGGGACTGTGAGTGGAGCTGCCCTTTGTAAATGAGGGCCAGGCAAGAGCAATATCCATAGGACTATTTGTGCATGTGATTAGCTTACTTGTGACTCCGCATAGCTCCTGATCAGGCAAGTGCATGAAACACTCTGGTGTGGGATTTGGGAAGAAGGGAACACAGAAATAAAACACTGGGATCTTTCAAATTCATAGTGGGAAATGAAGGCGCAACAAGTACATGCCTGGATTGCTGAAAACTTCAAAGTTTGATGCAAAGAGACTTTCTTATCTCTCTGCCTACACAATGTATGCAATACTTTATTAGCATCTTCTACAGTAATCCCAGCAAAACTGAAGTGGGGGGAAGTGTCAGATCAAAAGGGGGAGTTTGAAAGAAGGCGGTTAAGCAGGTTGCTGGGATTCTAATGATTGCTTCCTTCTTTCTCTGGGTGTCACACGCAACATCTCTAAGCCCGGCGGAGAGCATAAGCCACACAAATAGCCATATTTGTTAACATTCATATGACTCTTTCGTCTGAGCTGTATTTCCTTGAGTACATTACAATGAAGAGTTTCTTTTAATGGGGATCAACAGGGGAAAAACAACTGTGAGGGACTTCTCTCTCTCTCTCTTTTTCTCTCTCACTCTCGTTCGCTTACTCCCTCTCCCTCTCTCACTCTAAACCTTTTACACTGCAGTTGAACAAGCCTCTGGATAAAGACTTTATCCAAAAAACCCCTCTTTAAAGTTATTTCAAATTTCTCTGCAAGGCTTTCAGAAATCTGTTTGTTTGAGGGCAGAATTAGATGTGACCGGCGTTTTATTGTGACATAAAACCATATTTCTTCCCCGGAAGATTAAAAAATAAAATCGGTTAATAAGAAAAGCTGTCAGCAACAGAAAATGGCTGACATAATCCGTTTATCCTCCGAGCAATAAAGATATTGGTCCTTGGGAGTCTATCCTCTCTCTCATGTTATTTCGCCCAAAACATTATCTTCCCAGCATTCTGATGGATTAAGAAGTCATATGGGAGATAGCAGGGAAATGACAGATACAAAAAAATAATATCCTTTCATTTCCCCTCCTCCCTGCTCTCTCTCTTTCTCTCTCCAACCCCTCCTTCTCCTCACCTCTCTCTCTCTCTCTCTTTCTATCTCTCTCTTTCTGTGTCCCCTTGGAAAAGTGGTGGATCTGTTTATTCCCAGAATTCCAAAGCTCTGTGATAATCCTTATAGTTTAAACCCAAAGTGGTGGTGTTAAGTACCATAGCAACTGTGTGCTCTTTGTACACAGTCACAGACCTACACAATCCAGGCTGAAATATGTACAACTCTATGACACACACAAGTGTAATATTACAGAATCCATATTTTAAAATTTCAGTGCTGTACCTAACCTTCTAAGAGACCACTGCACAAACATCCAAAACAAGGAATAGGAATAATAATGGTCTTTCCCCGCCCCCTTCAAAACTTCATTTTCTTCCCAGCCAGAGGAATGGTAGGTAAAGCTTGCTTAGTATTAGATTTATTGGTGCTTGTGGGCAGCATGAAAAGATAAAGGGTAAGTTAACAAAGGAAGTTTTGCCTTTTGTTCTGACAACAGTGGGCTCATTGTGCAGATGTTTATTTGTGGAGATGCATTTCTGAGTCCATGCCTGCTTCATAGAAATTTCTTGAGCTAACAAGCCTCCTCAGCTCCTTTATGATTTGGTTCATGTGGGAGGTTATGATTTCAGAATCTTTCTTTTTAACTTGTTTTACTTGGTTTAATAAAAAGGAAGTCCATGAAGGGATTGAATGAACAGGATGGAGATCTTGAAACAGGTCTTTTTAGGACCACTCGGAACCACCAAAGAAAAGGAGCAAGTAGATTGGCCATTGTACCACACTAGAGGTTTGCCATCAATCTTCCTACCTTATTTAGGAAGCACGTACAATTACTAAGCTTTAAAATTATTTAAAATAATTCAGAGGCTTTGCAATAATTGTTAGATATGCTACTTTGTAGTAATCATTGTGACCAAAGAATAAAACAATTTTAGCTACTTTTGAGCCTAATGGCTTCCTCTTTACCTCCAGAGATTTCTGCATTGGCTCAGTTAATTGTTCTAAATAGAATAATTACTTTTGGTTCTGTTGATCTTTACATCCCAGGCAAACTATACTGATGTTAAAGAATTTATTCCAGATTCTAATTATTGGTATACTGTTTAATTAATTCAGGAATTTTACAGGGTTCTCTACTATGCAATCCTATAAAGGTTTCATCAGAAGAAAATACCACCGCACTCAGTGGGACTTACTTCCAGGTAACTGCAAACAAGATTGCAGTCTCAGGTTGTTAGCCCTACAGAATGAAGCCTCCAAGCTGCTATTTTGCCACTGATTCCAGTCAGTGGAGGAATAATAATAATAATAATAATAATAATAATAATAATAATAATAATTTATTATTTGTACCCCGCCCATCTGGCTGGGTTTCCCAGATGTCTTCTGAATGTCAGGTAGTTGTTTATCGCTTTGACATCTGATGGGAGGGCGTTTCACAGGGCGGGCGCCACTACCCAGAAGGCCCTCTGCCTGGTTCCCTGTAGCTTTGCTTCTCGCAATGAGGGAACTGCCAGAAGGCCCTTGGCGCTGGACCTCAGCGTCTGGGCAAAACTATGGGGGTGGAGACGCTCCTTCAGGTATCCTGGGCCGAGGCCATTTAGGGCTTTAAAGGTCAACACCAGCACTTTGAATTGTGCTCGGAAACGTACTGGGAGCCAATATAGGTCTTTCAAGACCGGTGTTATGTGGTCTCGGCGGCCGCTCCCAGTCACCAGTCTAGCTGCCGCATTCTGGATTAGTTGTAGTTTCCGAGTCACCTTCAAAGGTAGCCCCACATAGAGCGCATTGCAGTAGTCCAAGCGGGAGATAACTAGAGCATGCACCACTCTGGCGAGACAGTCCGCGGGCAGGTAGGTCTCAGCCTGCGTACCAGGTGGAGTTGGTAGACAGCTGCCCTGGATACAGAATTGACCTGCGCCTCCATGGACAGCTGTGAGTCCAAAATGACTTCCAGGCTGCGCACCTGGTCCTTCAGGGGCACAGTTACCCTATTCAGGACCAGGGAGTCCTCCACACCAGCCCGCCCCCTGTCCCCCAAAAACAGTACTTCTGTCTTGTCAGGATTCAACTTCAATCCATTAGCTACCGAACAACAACAACAGAATTACTATCCTACTGTTCCAAAGGAACCTTTAGGGTTCTAATACTGTGGTTTATGATAAAAATAGGAGCAGATCAGTAAAAACATAAGACACCACCAGGAATGGTTCTATCAGAGGCTCAAGAAGACCGAACAATAGGTTTTTAGCAGTTGGAGAAAGCACATTACCGTTGGTGCCTGTAGTACCAGTAATTTAGAGGGGAGATTGCTGGGTGCCACCATGGAGAAGGACCTCTTCTGAGTCACCATTAAATAGATATCCACAGGCCTATTAAAAGGGCTTGTTTCAAATATCTTAGTGAACATGGAGGCCCAAGTTGTTCAGGCCTTTAAAAGTCAGTAGCAAAATGGCAACCCATTCAACTCCTTTAGCACAGGTGTGTTGGGTAGGATGCTCCACTTAGCATCCCAGACTTTGCATTCTCCATCAGCTGCAACTTTGGAACCAGGTCTCAGGGAGTGTACTATAACTGTCCCTTTCTGACATTACCAATACATGAGATCACTGTTCTGTGCCTCCTGTTGCTGCAATCCCTAATATCTTCCCATGGGCAGCTAATTGGCTACTGTGAGCTCAGAGTGCTGGACTAGATGGGTCCTTGGCCTGATCCAGCAGGATGCATTTTATGTTCTTATGTTAAGTGACTTGTTCCCTCCATTCCCTGCTGCAGTGTTTTGTCTAAACTTCCAGTTCTTTGCTTAGGGATATGGGTAATTGCTGTTCTTGCAGCAATAAAAGTTCCTTCATACTGATAATGGTGTTGTTTCAGAGGTCAATACATCATTTCTACATATCTTTGAAGTTCTCTTTCTCTTAGGCTTTTTAAAAGAAGCTTGTTTTGATCATAAACCTATGAAGTTGGGTTGTTTGTAAGCTGGGAAGCCATCTATTGTGTGCAATTCCACACTTAAAATCAAGTTTACTATATACACACACCACTCAACTTTATTATACAGTGGTGCCCCGCAAGACGAATGCCTCGCAAGACGGAAAACCCGCAAGACGAAAGGGTTTTCCGTTTTCAGAGGCGCTTCGCAAGCCGAATTTCCCTATGGGCTTGCTTCGCAAGACGAAAATGACGAAAATTTTTGAGTTTTTTTTTCCGCTCCCCAACCCCTTTTCTGAAGCGCTAAGCTGCTAAGAGCCTTTTAGCAGCTAAACCGCTAATCCCTTAAGCCTTAAAAAGCCGTTAATAGCCCTTAAACTGCCAATAGCGCTAATAGCGCTAATCCGCTAATGGGCTTGCTTCGCAAGACGAAAAAACCGCAAGACGAAAAGACTCGCGGAACGGATTCTTTTCGTCTTGCAAGGCACCACCGTATAACACACATAGAAATACATCTACATGTTCTTGCTTTAAAAAAGCCACCCTCAAACACTGTCATAATCTGTCACTTATGACAGAACAAGAGTCCACCTTTAGGCTTTTCTTTCTAGTTTCTTCAGCTTGGACCTAATTTATAACAGTGATAGACAGTCTACAAATAAAGTGATTACGGGCTCACCTTTGGGGCCAGTGGCGCACATTTATTTTTAATTTATTTAACAGGTTTTATATACTGCTTGATCATAAAAACCCGTGGGTTCCAGTCACAAAATGGCTGCCGTGGGGTGTGACCCAATGGCTGCCATATATCAAAGAACACAGAAAAAGACAGGGCCACAAAATGGCATGGAAATGCCTCTCCCGTCTGCCACCCCATCAGGGAGGTGGGGGAGAGAGAAGGCATCTACATCAGCTACCAATGTGCTCACTCATAGAGAGAAGCTCTTCTCCTTCCCCATTCAGAAAAGATGATAAGGTGTCTATCCCAAGAAATATGGGCATGTTTGAGGGGCCCTCTTTAATGTAGAAGACCCTGGGAGTGAGATGGAGGAGCAAACAGTCTGGCAACCACTGAGTTAGAGTTCTATATTGGAAGGTGTCCCCAAGCAAACCATGCAAAAACTTGAGTTAATATTTTAAAAACACTGAACAAGCTCAGCAAATATATACATCTATTAAAAAAAACACCTAAACAATGGTGGAAACAGAAATATGATTTTAAACTTAAAATCTCAAAACTCATGGAATAAGAACAGGGAAGACAAGCTGTTCCTTAAATGGCACTTTTAGCCATAAGACTCTACAGCTCTAGGGAATATATTTCGCACTCCATGTCACCTGCCTGCAATTAGTAATACAGATTACCAACTTCCTAAGAGGTAAATGTGAAGGTGCCTTATCATTTGGTAAGTTGGTTGAGTTTATTGGACCTATAACTGTGGTGACGGTGAGATGCAGTGTGTTTAGTTACCTTCATTTAGCACCTTGTGGTTGGTTTTGGGTTTTTTTGCTTTTATGTAGGTAAACAGGTTTGCTCTGAAAGTGATGATTCTTAAGATTTCCGGCTTTAAGTTGGCAGTAATCATGCCTTGAATATGTCAGTTTATACTAATGATTCTATGGTTTTAAGTGAAATTTCAAGGGTGGAAATCAATGTCATGCTAATGTGATCATTCCATCAGAACAAGCATTTCGGCTTGCCAGGCGGAACAATGTCCGCTCCTCTCTTCCCACCTCACAGCTCTTGGGATTCTCCCAACCCCACAGAGTGGATTTGGAAGATGCTCAGGGGGTGTGCTGAGGAGGAGAGGGGGGAAGCCTCATTTGACAGGAGTCCTTGTGCTGGCTTCCACTAGAACACAGGGTTAGTTGAATCCGGACGCTAGTCATTTTCTGATTATTCTAAGAAATGAAGACTTTACGGATATTCATTCTAAGATTAGCTGTGCAGGGCAAGGGTCTTTGTACGTTGTTGTCCCCCCCCCCCCCCGGCTGAGCAAATAGCTGAGAGGTGAGATTTAGGTCAGGAAAACGGTGTGGAGGGCGGGTCAACTCTCCCTTGATGATGAGATGGAGGAAACAGGAAATGCTGGGTAAACCAATCACCGATTTCTCCCATCTTAACTCACACAGTATTCTGGATTGTTACCTGGATCAGAGTCCCTAGGAGACAAATCAGAAGACACAGTGCTGTCTACTCTGAGTAGCAGTGAGTCTCCAGCAGAGACTTTCCCCCATCACCTGGTGATTCTTTTAACTAGAGATACCAGGGAGTGAACCTGGACTGTCTACATGTTTGCTGCCACTAGCCCTTCCTTTGATTGAATCTGACATTTTCAGAGACATTGTCTTAAAATCAGATTTAGATTTCGAGAGCATGTTGTGGTTTTAGAGACCTGCAGCTCTGTCCACACAAGGCTTCTTCATGATCTAAATTAATTCTTTTAACTGATAGATCAGGCATATTGATGTAAACTCAATTTCACTTTCAAGTTAAATTAGCTGATCTAGACTGATTTTGCAGTCCTTTCTCTCCTTCTCCTCCTCCTCCCTACGTACATGGTGGATTTTCAGCTCCAGGATATACATACTCTAAACCTATATTCTAATTCATTTATAAAAGCAAATATATTAATTTTAGAAGTTTATTTTAACCCTTTCCTGTATGTTTAGGGCAGATAGTAATATTTCGAAAGAATGGGATTATGTCAATTATTCCAAATTAAAATGTAACATACTGCTTAAAGAGCCAAGCTGCCGATCACAGCCTCTGCGATTTTGTAAAGGTCACTTCAGCATGTGGTGGTTATGGGGAAAGGCCAGTTGTAGGGACTCGAGCCTCCAATGAGGTGGTGAAATGTTTGTGGACACCCACCAGTATGCATTCACTGAACTCATATTTTGACACCCCAGTACAAGCCAGCCTTCTGCAGGCATCCCATGTGGAACTCAGTCACAAAGCCAACCCTGTAGGATCAGCCCATCTGTTGATATGCTGTGATTTCAACCCTGCTTTCTGCAGGGATCACTCATGTGGGGAACTTGATCATACAACCAATCCAGCGATGTCTCTACCTGCCCCACACCTGATATCACATATGACATCAGATGTGGGGCAGATGGGCATGCTTGGGGGAAAAACCCTAATGGGCCAAATTGGGACCTGTGTCAGGCCATATTTGGCCCATGGAACAAAGGTTCTCCACTCCTGTGCTAGCAGAAAATGCAGGAAGACAGCCCCCCTTGACCCAACCCATAAGACTCATGGTTAACAAGCTTTGGACCTTGTTTGGGCATAGCACTATACTGTAGTTTAGCATTACATAAACAAGTCTTGGGTTTGTCTAGCATAGCCATGAAGAGGAGATCCCTGCCATTGTCTGAACCCAGGCAAACTATGGCTAGTCTTAACTATGAATCAGGGAAGCAAGTAAAGATTGCAGTTCTAACTAGTTCCCCTAAACCATGGTAAAGATTAATAACAATCTGAGTTCTGGATGTAACAACATATTAAGACTGATAATGGAAGAAAAAGCTTCTGATCTCCTTGTGGCAAGAAAAGGAGAGTGAAGTGGGAATCACATGAGCCAGAGGCTCAGGAACATAACACTAAACCAAGTATCCTTGTGTATGTCTGTGTCATCCACAGACATTTGTGTGTTAATTTTTGTTAACGGTATCTCCTTTGGGGACTTTTTTTGGTGGTCAGACATATGGTTGGAGGGATTGTTTTGTGGTTTAAGTATTTTGTAATGGTTTTAGATGTGTTGCATTTTATTGTATACTATTATTTCAGGTCGCTTTGAGACATTTGTGTAAAGCGACTAATAAGTTCAATAAATTGTAGTGGTAGTAAATGAATAATAATATTATGCTTCACAGTGAGTTTGCATTCTAAAGCCTTGATTCTTCTGTCCTCCAGATATATTGACACACTCCGCTTTCCTTCAGTGTTCTGAGTCCAGCTGACACCCACCCATTCAGTAGCCTCCCATACCTGCTGTCTTCCAGCCCTGCGAGTAGACGTAAAGAAGGGGGGGGGGTGGAAAGAAAGAGAAACAAGCAAGTGCACAGAGGAAAGACAGAAACAGAGGGATAAAAAGGATAACAGGAGCCATGAAAATACGCCAACTACTGCTGTTGTTGGCCTAAATGCAGATAAGTATTGTACTGAAAACAAAGATTGCTTGTACTTTGTAGATAGAGACGTGTTTTGTTACAAAATGCTTTGTATGGAATTGGGTCACAGCAGAATATGAGCCAACTCCTCCTCCCTCCCTTCCTCCCTCTCTCCCCGCCTGCCTATCCTTTGAATCTGGAGCCAAATCTCAAGAGTAACTGAGAAGAAATTGCTACAGCTTTGCCAGTTTCCCTGGGTGGCGCCTGCTCTTCATTACTGGGGTGACATTTGCATCGTTCTGGGATTCTGCTATTAATTAACGGGATGGGTTATTATTAACCGCTCTCTCAGCGTTGTGTTTAATCCAGTCCACGCTGAAGATGGAGAAGTCCCCAAATGGGCACACATTTCAGATGCCTTGTGTGGAGGCCATCTTCTGTCCCCAAAGGCTCAACCCTCCTGCTTTATATTGTGGTTTGGTTTGTTTATTTATTGCTGAATGGCTTTGCGTTTCTTTCTGTTGTTGAAGCTAGTACGTGGGGGCAAATGGGCTATTCGGGAACTGAATTGAGGGGTTCTCCATTTTTACTTTGAAGAATATACTGCACGGAGAGCCATCTCCCTTTGGAAGGAAAATACTAACATTATAGGACAGCTGCTCACAACCGTTTGCACATGCTAATTTGCTTGCTTGGATTGTACGCCGGAAGCTACCTTATATTTATCACTATACCTGCTTTGCCATAATATGCCTTTGTGGTATTCCAGTATCATGCAACACTCACATAGGGATGTGTTCACAGGTGTGTGTGTGTGTATGTATATATAATTTATGTATTTAAAGCATTTCTATACCACTTAATGGTTAGCATTTCTACGTAGTATTATATGTTAGTGCCGGTGTCCCTTGTGCTGCCCTTTCTATACATTGCCTACATTTCTGATGAACTATTGGTCAGGCAGATAGATGCAAATTAAAAAAAAAATCAGGTGAAATGAACGTCTTGCTGAAAAATGGCAGAAAATAGTCACTTAGAGAGCGGCTATAGTTGCAATAAAAAGAAAAATGCTTTTCACCAGGTAAACTGGAAAAAATTGAAAGGCTACAATATTGACAATATATCCAGTAAAGTGAGATTTTTTATATTAAATGGGTTTGACATGATTTCAAATGAAATCCTGCATATTGTTTTACTTTGATGGTGATGTCGTTTGGCCGAACGGTAATTGCTTTGATTGATTGGTGATTGGCATCTCTTCCTCCCAGCTCCCAAAACAGTATTTAATTATATGTGTGCTGCCCTCTCCTTGGGAAGCGCAAACCTGCTGGAGGAAATATGCTAATGCCAATACCTGTTATGTGAGGTGTGACATGCCGATTCTTTTTATTTAAGTTAACCAATTTTCCAAACAGACAACGGATCCAGCAGCTGTTTTCACTATGGCTGTCTGCATTCATTCAAGGGCCGTCGGAAACACCAGGGTCACATTGCATTCCGGTAAGCATGCACACATGTGCTATTTCACACCCACAGGCACACATATACATGCACACACATGTGTGGGCACCCAGCCTTATTAACAGAATGCCTTCCTGTCTCTGGCGGGATTTCCTGCTTCTGAACAATCAGCAGAAATGTGACAGCTGCAGCTTTCCCCAGTGTGGATATGCAGTGATGGGGAAAAACAACACCTGTTACATTCCGGCTTCTCATGCAGCATTTAAAGGCACAGTGGCCCTGTCTCAAGATAGGTAGCCATCTTACCGCTTAAACAAAAGGGGGGGTTGCATCAGTTGCAGTTCATTGATTTAATTAATAATTATATTTGGGGGGAGGGGAACCCACACCCTGCGCATGCAAATAAAAAACCTTTCTAAAACATAGTTCCCGCATGTTCATGTTATGCTTCGGTAAGAGGCTGAGAAAAAATAAAATTTTGGAGATGGTGCTGGTAGTTAAATGCACACTTTTGCAATGTTGGAGATCTAAGGGACAAACTAGACGTGCTTTTTTATAGTTTGCCTTTGTACCATTGATTTTTCTTTAAGAAATAGACAAGGGGAAGGAGCCATGTTAAGACTTGGGCATGGAGGGTAGGAGAGCAGCTTTAACCCTTTGCCCCTCCATGATCTCCATTAGAATCACCTCACCCCACCTCAGGCCTACTGCTTGCAGTGGGAGGAAATATCTCATTGACACTTTACTAAACATTTTATTTGCGTGTCGTGGTCCCCAATACACCCCAAAGGAAAACACAATTGACACTTAATTTTTGTTTAAATTTTTTGGCATAATTTTGGCCACAACTTTATTCAAATACAGCAATGTGAGTGGTTGCTTAGGCATTGGTAGCACTAACTGCCCCCGCACGGGGACAGCGCTGACATTCGCACCCCCCGCGAAGTCAGCAAGGGTAACTCACCTGGGGAGAGAGACGGGACTGGGAACCATGCCTCACCTCTCCCCAGAATGCTCCCAGGGGCTTGCGTGGCCCTAGCCCCTTGCCAGGGGGTTTCGGACAAAAGCATAGGGAGCCCCTGGGTTCCTTTAACGGAAAACCCTTGAAGCAGCAGCAGCAGCATTTTGGAGGGGCAGGCACAGCCGAATCCATACCCCTCCACCACCAGCAGCATTTTGGGGGCAGGCACAGCCGAATCCATACCCCCCCCTCCCAGCAACCAATTCCAGACCAATGCCTAACCGCAAACCTTACAAGTTGTGACGATTTGCTACGCGGTAGGCGAAAACCAAGTGGCACACACTAATCAGCCAAATGGCAAAATTCCTACCGGGCCCCTGCCCCAAAGCAGACGACCCCAAAGCAGGCAATAGCAAGGTCAAGCAAACAGCCTAACATTAGGGAAGGGAGGGCGGGTGATCCGAAGCACGCAGCGAAAGAGGACGTCCGTTGCTGCGTGCCTTGTATTTAACAAATAGGGCTGTCAATCACTAAATGGCAACATGTAATTTTCCCCAGTAACAGCCCGCCCCTGCTTACGAGTTGGCCAAACCATCTGCCCAGAAACAGCAAGGTGTCTTGGAATCCCCAACCGCAACACGTGCTCTCCGTGATGGAGAGCACGCTTTAGTAAGTGGTGCTCAAGCACCATTAGGTGAAATTTCACAAAGCAAAAAAATCAGGTACTTCCTCCAGAGTAATTGTTTTGTCCTCAGCCTCAAGCAGTGATTTGGATACTGACCCAGAAGAGGCCACACCAGGAAACTCACATTTTGCAAGGAAAATTGTAGCTGCATCAGAAGAGCAGAGCATGGATCCTCAGGTGGAGGAAGGAAGCCTCCGCTTTTGTAACCAGGCAGAGGGCCTTCTCGGTAGTGGCGCCCGCCCTGTGGAATACCCTCCTATCAAATGTCAAGGAAATAAACAACTATCTGACTTTTAGAATTCATCTGTTTAGGGAAGTTTTTAATGTCTGATGTTTTGTTTTATTTTTAATATTTTGTTGGAAGCTGCGCAGAGTGGCTGGGGAAACCCAGCCAGATGGGTGGGGTATAAATAAGTTGTTGTTGTTGTTGTTGTTGTTGTTGTTGTTGTTGTAGCAAGCAGCCCCAAAATAAATCAGTATGCACACAGGCTACACAAACAATAAAATGTCTGACAGGCAGAATGTGAACATCCCATGTCTGAGTAGGCAAGAGCTCGTAAACACATCCAGACTGGCAAAAGCATTTGAGGAGGGTGTGGAGAAAAGTTGTTGATAGATGTGCCTCGAGGCAGGGTGCAGCTTGAACAAAGTCCCATGGACCAGAGAAAGAGCCCTGGAGGGCTGCATTTAGACCCAGGGCCTGAGGTTCTCTACCCATGTGATAAAAAATAAATAAATTACATGGTGGTCAGGACTAGCCCTACCATTAGGCAGAATGAGGCTGCTACCTCAGGTGGCAGATACTGGAGAGTGCTGGGCTGTTCCTTCTGAACCCCTTGGCCATTCTGCTCTGTTGGAGGGGACAGCTGTGTGTACCACATGACCTGCTCTGTGCTGCCAAGGTTAGCCTGCTGCTCCCAGGTGTGGTAGGGGATGCTGCTGCCAGTGTTGAAGGAAGATTCAAGCCCCTTCAAGCCAGAATTCTGCATGTAGAAGTGGAAGAAGGGCATCATCTTGTCCTTTGCCATTTGTTGGAAGGCTGGGTTTCTCCCTATCATCAATCAACATTTTCCAGGGAATCTAGCAAGTTATATGCCAAAAAAAATTTCTACCCATTGCTGTCCAGAACAAATTCCAATTCCATCTTCCTTTTATTGGAGGGAAGTTCTGTTGAGCCACGCATGATTATACATAACACTTCGTGAGCTAGCTTTCTTACCTCATCAAAAGTATTTTGGATACATTCCAAAACAGGCAAGGCTTAAGGATGAGCCATCATCCACAATCCAAGGAATACAGGCCTTGAAGGAATTGGTTTCCATTCTCACTCGCAACCATGGATCATATGAAAATTGCTTTGAGTCCTGGCAGACTGTTTGATGATTTTTCTATTGTAGCAATTGTAATGTGCTGTGATGCTGTATGATTTCTAAATGCATTTTTTATTGGTTCTTTTGTTTCTCATATTGCATTTTTTGGATGACAGTAGAATGCAGTAGAATATTCCGTAAGATGCAGTATGAAGTCCAAGAATAACTAATAAAATACAATATAAGAAATAAAAGAAGCATTAAAATACAATTAAAAATCAATATGACTATTTAATGTGCATCACCTGCTGCTCACAGCTGCTGTGCCCACTGCCCTTCAGAAACCCAGTGTGGGCCACCTGAAAGAAGCTAGTAGACCACTGGTGGTCCATGGACCACAGTTTGGGCACCCTTTGGTTTAGTGAGGATGTCTGCCTAACAATTGAATTGTATGGCTATAGAATCAATACAGTAATTATTTGAAGGTGGTTGTGGGCAGGGGGCAATCAGTTCGGGCAAACTAAAAGCTTAACTGTTGACCTCAGCAAGTATAATTCAATCAAGAGGCACGCCAAAACTGATGTACAGAATGGGCATGTGTCTCTCCCAGAAATCTGGTACTACCCACAAGACAAAGCTGCCACTATTAGAATTCCCCATTAGGAAAGCACGATAGTGATAAGTCATGTCACAGTACCTATTGCACAGAGACGCATGCGCACGGACAACAGGGATCACATCACACACAGCTTCACTGGTGCTTTATTTCCAAAGCCCAGGGAACCCACTCTATCGATATTCTGTACAAGGTCTTCACTCGGGAAGGGGGGGGGGGGACACCAGAGTGAGCGGCATAATTTTAAAATCAAAGAAATTCATTTCAGTAGTAAAAGGTTAACAGCCTTTAGGAGGAACACTTTTTAATCACTCTCGTCTAGACTCTATCACTCGAATCACCCACAGCAGGAGTGAAATATGGCTAAACCCCCATCACCAAACAGCACCTAAAGACTGTTGTATTTAATCATGTCTGTGCACTAGTTATGGATTTTCATTATGATTCCCGATGCTGTTGCGCTGCGTAAAATATTAATATCCATAGTAATGATGCATGAAGCTTGGAGTGTAATTTCTTCACTCTTCTTGTCTGATATTAAATTGTTACCACTTTATCATTTGTGTAGAACTGCACGTTTCAATTAATCTTTCTGTATCAGCAGCCCTGATTAATATAGATCATGATTCATAAGCTTATCGTCACTATAGTTTTAACAGATCATTTATAAAGATCTTAAATTTCAGGGCCTGGGAGGCAAAGCCATTCTGTCCGAGGTTTTTCTTCCTTCCTGTTCCAGCAGGTTGCTCTATTCTCTTTCATTCACACAATTAATTTCGGGAAAGAAAATTAGCCAGATAAAAGGGGGGCTCTGGCTTTTATGGCTTTATTCAAAGGGCCTGCCTGAAGTTTTATCCCATTTGCACAGAAGGAGTCGGCGTTTTAGTGAAAAGGGCAGAGCTGGGGAAAAAACCTCTGGGCTCAAGTGAGTTCACTTGGCTTGTGGCTATTTTTAGACATTTGAACGTTCTTCTGAATATTGCCCAGTTCGCTCCCTGCTTAAGCGCACATTAGATCATTCACTGCAGTGCTCATCTGTTCTCTGATCTGCAACATATGTTGGTTTGGCTTATGCAGCATAATCTGTTGAGATGCAGATGGCCAAATGCCCTTATATACTCCCATATGAACTACTCAGACACTCAGATCTTTACCACAGACCCTTCCATGAGCACCTTCACCTGCATAGATGATGCAGGTGGCAAATGAAGAGAGAGCCTTTTCAGTAGTGGTATTGGCACCTATTTTATGGAATTCCATCTCAGAGAGCTTCGTAAGTTGTAGTCATCAAGTTAGGACTTTTTCATGGAATCATGGAGCTGGAGGGGGTCTTGTTGGCCCACTGTTACAGATGTGGTGAACCTTTGGCCTTCCAGATGTTGCTGAACTACAACTCCCATCATCCCTGGCAATTGGTCAAGCTTTCTGGGGATGATGGGAGTTGTAGTTCAGCAACCTTTGGAAGGCCCAAGTTTCCCTGTGCCTGATCTAATAAAACTCTTTACCTGATGCAGGAAATTGAGGTTGGTATAAAGGTACGTTTTACTCAGAGTAAACCTATTAAAACCTAGCCTAGTCAGGTTCATTAAGTTCAGTGGGTCTACTCAGAGTAACACTTAGTTGATGCCCATCCCCAGAGCTAGCACACCCTGAAGAAGTGGCTGCCCAACCTCTGCTCACAGATGCTCCATGAGTGGGAGTCTACCATCCCTCATGGTAAAAGACTCCATTCTTGAACTGATCTTCCCATTGAGACATTTTTCCTCAAGTTCATTTCATTCACTGTCAGTGGACTGGGGTTTTGATTTAACCTGCTGAGAACTTTAGCTGTTTTCTCAGATATTCTATTACTTTTCTTGCTCTGTGATGCTTTTATTTTCCATTTCTTCTGCTCTTTCCAGTGCCGGATAAACAAGCTACAGCCCCCCCAAATAGACTTCTTCTTAATTGTATTTCACTATTAATATACTTCTCAGTTGTATTTCAGTTCAACAATTACTTTGATAAAATACATATTTGGCCATGTGCAAATAATAATAATAATAATAATAATAATAATAATAATAATAATAATTTATTATTTATACCCCACCCATCTGGCTGGGTTTCCCCAGCCACTCTGGGCGCCTTTCAACAGAGCATTAAAAACAGAATAAAACTTCAAACATTAAAAACTTCCCTAAACAGGGAATGGCTTTAGATACCCATTAGGTCCATCAATTACCATATAGCATATATTCAATACAAAAAACATTGACAATTTGTTGTTGACAATGGACAGCTGGACATATAAAGGGCCCCATTACCTTCAGTAGCTTAGGGCCTGGCTATTTGTTATGGTTTTTAAAAATCTGTTGTATTTTTACAGGTGTTTTTCTTTTAGTCATATAAATTGTGCACTGCTTTAGAAATCTGATTAAAATTTAGAAGTGGGATACAAGTTTTTGAAGCAAATAAACAAATACATCTCATTTTACAATGGGACCTAAATTGCACTAGTGTTTAAGCCCTAACGACTCTCTGTGACGGCCCATCTTTTAAATGTCTCTGAAGCCGGTTTTTCCAAGAATCAAAGCAAATGTCACAGGGGGGAAAACCAAGCCATGCTTGGAAGGAAAGCTGAAGGGCTTGTGATGGATGTGTATGGTTCCTCCGCCATCTTCCTACAGGTTGGCTTGGCCCTGCAAATATCACAGGTACTTGTTAGTTGACACCTTTTTTTTTGGTAAGCGTAGAACTATGCCTGAAATCTATATAGTAAGGTAAAGCAGCTGTTAGGCTGTATTCCCACACACATTACAGAGCAGCAGTGAAATACAGCCTGGAATTTGTCTTCAAAGATGAGATAACGTAGCTGCCTTAACAGCTGCACCTGTCACTTCCAAATGACGTATGGAGCATTGTGTCGGGTACATTTGCAGGGCAATTTTCCAGTTGGAATAAAAGGCTTTCCGAGGCGAATTTTCCTTGGTTTTTATCCCACTCTCTAAGCTTATTTATACATATATATTCTGCAAATATTGACTGTCGGCATACTCAATAGCAATAAAATATTAGAAAGGAGGAAAAAGAGTTCTCTGGGCACCACAGGTTGCCCTCAGTTATAGGCTGAATGCTACAGGCTAGACACCCGAGACAGAAGCTGGTTTTCCTCTTACAGCGCAGAAGTTAACTCTTCTCAGTAGGGCTGGAAGAGATTTTTGTTTGGTCTGCATTTTGAAATGAACTGGCCTAATTTGCAATCCCTGGGCATATAAATGGATTGGGTGCAGTTATCCATCTGATTGCACACTTTTCCAAATTTTGCAATGCAGTTTTGGTTCAGAAATGCATATTTTACGAGGCAAAGTCATACCAAAATGCATACAATAGAGAACGATGCATAGCAAAGCATACAAAAAACTGTTATTTTAGGGGACAATGCATACAAACTATGTATTTTAGTGGGAAGTGTATGTAACACTGCATGTAACAGAGGGAAATGTATACAGCGGTACCTCGGGTTAAGTACTTAATTCGTTCCTGAGGTCCGTTCTTAACCTGAAACTGTTCTAAACCTGAAGCACCACTTTAGCCAATGGGGCCTCCTGCTGCCGCTGTGCCACCTGAGCACGATTTCTGTTCTCATCCTGAAGCAAAGTTCTTAACCCGAGGTAATATTTCTGGGTTAGCGGAGTCTGTAACCTGAAGTGTATGTACCCTGAAGCATATGTAACCCAAGGTATCACTGTACTGTTTAAAAGTGAATTTTGGTGCAGTTTCTTGTAATAAAAAATGCATAGAAAACAGGACAGAGCGGACTTATGATTAAACATATGAAAAACTGACATGGAACTCAATTGGCCTTGTCAGTCCATGCCGAATTTTCAATATGTAGCCACTTTTGCATAAATTGATCCTATGTCCCATTGTGTTCAGTAGTTCCTGCTCCCAAGTAAGTGCACACTGGTGGAGGAACGGGAGTGCGGAGGGAGCGGACCACCTCTGGCGCCACTATTCCAGTAGAGTGCCATTGTGGCAGCCCCTCCGGACACGCACTGCGCACCCCCATGCGCACCAGACGCCACGCACCCACAGTGGCACCTCAAACCCCCAGAATGCGCGCCATGCCCCTGCCTGCTCTCCGCCCCTGGTAGCAGAGCGTGCAGCTTCGTCACTGAGTGTGCATAGGATTGCACCTAGACTGCAGCCACTTTGCCATGTCAAAAGGTAAAGCGTGTTCTCCAATAAATGAGAGCACGTGTTGCGGTGTGGGCCACCGGGCCAGGCCTCTTGTTGCCAGGCAGGTTAATAGTTGTTGCTTGGCATTGTGATTGGATAACCAGGTTGCTGGGGCAAATTGTATGTTGCAAATTGGGTGGGTGGGACCATAGTCTTTAAATATTGGTGCACTCTGGTTTCTCTTTCTCTTTGCAGAGTGCATCGGATCACCCGCCCGCCCACCCTCTTTTCCGGTTGACCTTGCTTTGCCTGTCATGGGGTCATCTGCCTTGGCGCAGGGGCCTAGTAGGAATTTTGCCATTTGGTGATTGGCTGTGCCATTTGGTTTTTGCCTACTACTCAGCAATTCGTCACAACTTGTAAGGTTGCGGTTAGGCATTGTTATAATATGCTGGTGGTAGAGGGGTCAGGATAGGCTGTGCCTGCCCCTCCTATTGCGCTGAAGGGAATTCCGTTAAAGGAATCCTGGGGCTTGCCATGATTTCGTCCAATCCCTGTCATGGGACCAGGGCCGCCCAATCCCTGTCATGGGAATCCTTGTCATAGGTCTGGGCCGGCAAGCTTTCGGGGAGCTGCTGGGGTTAGCGGCGTGGGTCCGACGCTTAGCTCAAATGACCCCCAAGTTTGACTTTCCCTTCTACTGGCTACCAATCGGACCTCAGGATGTCAGTTCTGTCCCAGGCGGGGGGACAGATAGTCATAACCAATGTCTAAACAACCACTCACTGATTTTGTATTTTAATAAAGTTGTGGCCAAAATAGTGCCCAAAACCCAAAACTAAATTACATGTTATGTGTGAAGTTATTTGAGGGGTGGCCTGGGGACCTACACATGCAACACAACAGCTGGGGAAGTATTAAGTGAGCAGACTGCCAGTGAATTATGCTGGGTATGGGACCTTCACTGCAAGAATGACAGGAGTGAAGTCCTCTTTGTGCATTAATCCCATGAAGTGATTTGCAGAAGTGCAAAAGGCCCACAGATGTCTGCTGCAGGGAAGCCCTCTATCAAAAGGGCTGTTAGCTCAGAGGTGGAGTCCATGGTTTTGCATGCAAAGGATCCCCAGTTCAATATCTGACACCTCTAGGTAGTCCTATCTGAAACCCTGGAGCTCCACTGCCAATCATTATAGCTATGGCCCGGCTTGGTATAAAACAACTTCTTGTGTTCTTAACACATGGCATTCATTTGCGTCTGACAAATGTCCCGGAGAAGAGCTGTGTGATACTGGGGACAAGAATTCCCCTTGTCTTTGATGTTTCCCTGAATTAGACGCAAATACACCAGAACCATGTTGCCACCCTGTTGCGTGCGCAGCCTTTTGGCCAAGGACAAGTGTAAGAACCATGTTACTCTCCTATACATGTTACTCTCGTAAAGAACAGCGGAGAGATCAGGACAGGAAATCACACATCAAACAAATGCTTAACAGGGAAAGGTAAGCCTAATCTTATGGTCTTGCCTGGCAGACTTTCAAATCCCATATCGACAGTCTTGTCACCTGCAAAATTCTCCCTGAAGCCACTGCTTTATTTATTTATCCCAGTGCATACAATCAAATCTGAAAGATGCCTATCCATGGTTCTAGGCACCTTTGACATGCATTATAAAATATAACTACATCCAAGACTACCCATAAATCCATCTGCCAAGCCTTGATGCCCTAGCATGACTGACCTTAAAGATGATAAATGCACAAGCTGCTGCTGTTTGGTGACACTGCTGAGGGTTAGGTGGGGTTTCTTAAAGGAGGGAACTGCAAGTGATGTATGTGCATCAAGGGAGAGCAGCTAGGGTGGTGCTTGCTAATGCACTGTGTGCATTGAGCTGACGCAGAAAAGGAAGTAGGGCAGAGCACAGACATAAGCCTGTTGTGCTGGTCAGGAGAAGCAGAGTGCATTTCCTCTGCACTTCCTCACCTTTGGGCATCAAAATGGTTGTAATTTGCTGCCTTATCTTAACTCATTGCTGCACTGAGTTTCTTACAAGCTCACACTGCATTGGTAAAGTGAAAGCTCCCGCATGTACCAGTGTCAATTATTAACAGCCAGTTTTGCCTTCAATAAAAGTAACATATTTATGACACTTTTTAATATTTATTCATCGGTACCTAATCCATCTTCTCCTAAAGGGTTGTGGCATCTGACAGCTACCAACGCAGCAAATGCAAAGAAAATCCCACCCTTCTTAACATAATTAGCTCTCTGACCACCAGAAATCTGCTTTATCCATATTCTCGCTTCACTTATTGGATTTTATTTATTTTTACTGTCATATTCTTTCTAGTCTTCTTAGATGGTGTTTTATTTACCACCTTTTTACTTTTTCCCACTCTCTGCTGTTGCATTTGCCCTGACATGAAGACTGCCCAATCCACTAGGCAGTAGTGTGCGACCTTGTGGTGACTTTATAAGGAGATAGTTCAAGTGTGTTTAGAAACCCCTAGTTATTCTCTGGAGCTAAACCTTTCATTGGCTGTCTCCACTCTTGCTCAGTACTGAAGGGGGAGGTCAAGAGAGTGGTGAAAACTCCATTCAGTGCTTTCTAGCTTTAATCTTCTCGTGCATTGGTGTGTCTGACTTATGGCGATAGGTAAATAGTGACAGTAGCAGGATTATACTTTAAGCTGCTAGCTATGGATCCGCACATATGCTGTGCCAATAATACGGTCTTTTGTGCGTAGGTTTGGTCTTCCCTTTCTGTCCATCTGGCAAGATTGAGCCTCACTGGCTCACGATAACCTGCTTGCCTCAAGAAGAAGCCTGGAAAAGAGGCCTTAACAAACTTGGTCCCATTTTAAATTTATCAGCCTTTTATGATTCGTCAGCCTTCTCTTTCCAGTTGACCTCAGAAGAAATATTTGGCCAGTCATGTTCAAGCTGGATAGAGCAGCTTAAATCTATTTGACGATGCTCCTTGTCAGCTTTGACACTACACTGCCCTTGTACTGGTACGATGTGGCACTGACATTATGGAACAAAGTGAAATAAGACAGGTTGTCAAATGCAGATTCATACCAAACATTTGTTTTGGAAGAAATGCAACCTGATGCATTTGGTAAGTATGGCAACATCTTCCATGTCCCATGCAACCAGGAGGCAATAAGCTTCTGTGAAGCCAAGTATCTGGAGAATGCTACTTAATTTGAGTCATAAGACCAAATCCCATATCCACCTTCATCAAAGTGCAGCAGCACATTTCCACATGCAGATATTTTGTGCTGGTTGCATAGAAGACCATTGTGCAGGGTACAACACTTCACACAGCAGTGCTGCTGTGTATATGTCAGGGTTTCCCAAACCTGGGTCTCCAGCTGTTTTTAGACTACAACTCCCATCATCCCTCACTAGCAAGACCAGGGATCATGGGAATTGTAATCCAAAAACAGTTGGAGACTCAAATCAGGAAAACTCTGGTATATGTAATGTCATGTTTTGCACCAGGCATTGTCCACCTGCAGCTTTCTGCGGCTTCTATTGTTCTCTGCGCCAGAGCCAGTGTTTAAAGTCTGGTTGGTTAATACCTTCTGCCCAGATAAATACGTGTTACTGTGTTTACCCACTGCACAAATACCTGGGTGCCCTGATATTGAGAACACACTATCACCGGCATCTTTATATTATCTGTGGGCTAGGAGCAATGCCTGCTAGCCTTTGTAGCCCTAGCCCATTAGGCCATCTTATTGCAACTAGACTGTTGCACTTTTCCTGCAGTAATATTGTTGACAGCTATTCAGACTTAGTGAAGGGTTGGAAGAGACACATTACAGGAGGATCAGCCTCGTTGCTTGAGTAAAGAAGGGAAGTGCTGATTTGAAGAATGGGGAAAACAATGGGAGAAGGAATGGAAAGAATGAAAACTTATATAAAGGGAAATAATTCCTAAATAGTCTTGTAGGGAGGAGGGAGAATTGAAATTCAGTTTGCGTTTAAAGATAAACCTACCTAATTCACACTTTTGAAAACTATACCTGAACTTAAACATAGCCATCCTTGGAAATCCGTAGTTCTCTGAATTTTGCAATGAAGTTCTCCAGTGATGTCCATACAAACATTTATATGTTCTGGAAAATAATGTACAAAATTACATTATATTAGGAGAAACCGCTTAGGAAAAATGTGTTTATTGTGTAAAATGTCTCCCAAAATGTGTTGTGTTTGGAAAAATTTACAGTAAAATCTCATGAGGACCTTTGAAAAATAAAAATAATAATTGCAAACTAATGTCGAAATGTGGGGAACTGAACTTAAGATAGGAAAAAAGAGAAACAGAAACTGACAGATTTGCCCATAGTGTTACCTATAATGTTGTCTTGCTGGAGGAGGAGAGGACTATTCAAGTTCTCTAATGTCCTAATGTCATTTTTGGGCATTCACCACAACAGATAAGCACTTGCGCTATAAAGTACTGTCAAGTCCCAGCAGAAGTCAAGCTCAGGGTGGCCGGATGCAAAAGGCGACTGGGCTCCTGCACCTTTAACAGCTTAATCCCTGCTGAATCAAAGACCCATCTTAGTCCAGGATCCTGTTCTCAAAGTAGCCAGCCAGATGCCACAAGCAGGACCTGAGCTCAACACCTCTCTCCCTCCTTGTGATTCCCAGCACCAGGGAAGTAGAAGCATGATGCCTCTGACAGTGGAGGTAGAACATAGCGACCATGGATGCCAACTCGTGAGGGTCCAGCTGTTTTAGGGGCCCCAATATCTTTTCAGGTGGGCACCCCAATGCTGAGGAGGCAGAGGACGCCATGCATGGAGCCAAGCACAGTACAGCTCCTCCTGCTGCTGCCATGGAAGGAGGCCGAGCACAAGAGAGGAGGAGCCCCCAGCCATTGAAGCCACTCTGCACTCAACTCTGTGCTTGGCCTCTTCCCAATGATGAGATGTTGCACTCACACAACACTGTGCCTCCTCAATCTTTGGCACTAGTCTGATAGCCATCCTAGTTAGTAGCCATTGATATGAATGCTCTGTCCCATGAGACCAGGCCCCTGCAGGATTTAACTTCCTTCCGCAGGGCCTATACGATAGAGCTATTCCACCTGGCTTTCAATTTGAACTTAGCCTGATCTTTTATTCCCCTTCCTTCCTTCCCTCTCCCCACCCCCCCTTTTATGAAGATTAACCGCTCTGGGATCCCACAGCTAATTCTCCCCTGGTCTCTCGCTGGCCCAAATAGGACTAATTTAGCCAGCTAGCCCTGGTGATCATCTAATGTTTATCAGATGGATTTCCAACCTAAATTGATTTTTGAATTATGACTTTATTGTTATTCACATTTTATACTGTATTTTATGTTGTTTTTTGTTGCATCAATTAAGTGTTTTAAATTTGTTATTAGCCACCCTGAGCCCAGTTTTCTGAACTGGGAAGGGCGGGGTATAAATAAAAATTTAGTTAGTTAGTTAGTTAGTTAGTTAGTAGCCATTGATACAAATTTGAGGGTTTGTCTACTCCTCTTTTGTAATCATCTGGATTGGTGGCCATCACTAAACTTTGTGGGAGCAAATTACATGGTTTAGCTACATGATTGTGTGAAGAAGTACCGTATTTTTTGCTCTATAAGACTCCCTTTTCCCCTCCTTAAAGAGTAAGGGGAAATGTGTGTGCATCTTATGGAGCGAATGCAGGCTGCGCAGCTATCCCAGAAGCCAGAACAGCAAGAGGGATTGCTGCTTTCACTGCGCAGCAATCCCTCTTGCTGTTCTGGCTTCTGGGATTCAAGAAAAAAAAATCTTGCTTTCCTCCTCCAAAAACTAGGTGCGTCTTGTGGCCTGGTGCATCTTATAGAGCGAAAAATACGGTACTTCATTTTGTCTGTCCTAAATGCTCCAACATTCAGCTTCATTGGATGGCCCCAAGTTCCAGTATTATGAGAGAAAGAGGCAAACTTTTCCCTATCCACTGTTTCTGTACCATACCTTGCAAACCCCACTCTGCATTTGGACTGCTGCAGGAGACCATAAGAGTCTCAGACTGCCCCCCCCCCCCATGTAACAGCCTGTCCCCAGGGCCAGTGTCTTGTGTAATCAACCCACCCACCCACCCCTGTATCTGAAATGCTACAAGGGGTTCCTTCTTCTTGAATTCACAACACTTTGAGCTCCAAGACCAACCAAGCCCGAACCGTGCCTGCCTCTTATACTCCAGCAATGCTGTTTCCTTACATCTTTATTAAACTCTATAGCCACTTTGATAGGGAAATTGAAAAGCAAAAGATATGAGGGACAACAAAAAGCCATAATTATGAAGATTCAATTTAATTTTAAAGGTTGCAGAAGGAGAAAAAATGAAGCAGGAGAAGAAGAAACCAAATTAATTTAGCAAGGAAGCATTGCATGAAATATTGTTGGCGCTTAATAACCATGCAAAGACAGATGATATGTGTGGAAAAATTAGTTGTAGGACCTCATAATAGTCTATTAATATTTTCTACAGGCACAGAAACCCTTTGCTGAATTATTGTGACAAAGTAATTTTTTAAAAGAGAGTTTGAAAATCTTCAAAAGGAAAGGACAGCAAGGATGTAAGCAAAAAGGAGACAGAGACAGAGAGCCCCATTCAAGCATTTGGCTCTGAGCTAGACTTCACACCATTTTATCACTGTCCTCAGTTTCACAAAGAGGCAGCAAACTCTTTGAGGCCCTGTGCCGAGGCTGTGTCATGCATTATGCTTAAGATTTTGTTGTTGTTGTTGTTAGGCACACACCTACAAATATATTGTGTGAACCAGACATACTTGAGTTTGGAAATGAATGTATCATACACGCATGGATTGCCAATGGGATTTTTCCCCAGCCTGCAACCCACTCACAAAAAAGGACACAGGTTTCCATTCAATTTGCATATGCTTTGTGTCATATGCAAATCTGTGTCCACTTTTGCAGGTGGAGTGAAGGGCCCAAAAGTAAATCACCGACAAACGCAATAAAATGTCTGATCGACAAAACAGGAACAAGTACAGGCTGCGGAGGGAGGTGGAACAACTCCAAGGTGTTTTGCAGCCTGAGGCCTTCCACATACACACGTTTATAAGACAGGTAGTTGGCTCTTACTTCAAGAATCGTTATGGGACAATGTCCTCCATCACACCTGAGGACAGTAAGTCACTGGTGTGTATCTGTGTGGGGTAAGACTAGGTGTGGGGCTCTGTCCTCCAGTTGAAGGAACTGACCATGGAGCTCAGGAGGAATGGCCAGGGGGCTGCAACTGTTACTCCCGCATCCTCAGCATCCAGCTCCTGCGGCATATATCTCACTCTGCCTAATGGTAGGGACAGCTCTGGCCATAGTGTTGTTTGTGGCTTTCTCTAGAGAGAAAAATGTTGGCTGTCAGAAGAAGCACCTCAAAAATCTAAACTTTCACCCCCTTTCTTCCCCCTTCTTCTTCTTCTTCTATTATTATTATTATTATTATTATTATTATTATTATTATTATTATTATTTTCTATACCACCCTTTATCCAAGGATCCCAGAACAGTTTAGAATATAAAAACACAAATATCCATAACATAGTAACAATCAAACCAATAATGCCCCCCTCACACACAGTTTAAAAGGCCACAGATAATTTAATTAGCCAAAGGCCTGGGAGAGAAAAAGATTGTCTGGCACCTAAAGGTATGTAATGAAGGCACCAGGGAGCCACCCCAGAAAAGACCCTCATCTTGCTGCCTTATGGACCGCTCATGGAAGAGGCACATGAAGAAGGGCCTCAGATGATGATCACTGGATTCATATGGGGAAAGGCGGTCCTTGAGATATTGTGGTCCTGTCCGTCCGTCCCCGCCTCCTGCCAAGTACCAAAATGACCCACTTTCAGCAAATGGAGCTGTGAAAGTATGGGGGCATTTTGGCAGAGTTCTAGCTGAAGGTGAAAGAGTGGAAGCATTCCTGGTTAAAAGGAAGCAACAAAGTCCTGTAGCATCTTAAAAACAAACAAATGTATCTACAACATAAACTTTCATGGGCTATAGTGATGAAGTAGGCTCTACTTCACAACATCATATGCTATAATAAATGTGTTTGTCTTGAACCTGCTACAGTCATCTCTGGTTTTCCTTGCAATAGGTAAAGGTAAAGGTACCCCTGCCCGTACGGGCCAGTCTTGACAGACTCTAGGGTTGTGCGCCCATCTCACTCAAAGAGGCCAAGGGCCAGCGCTGTCCGAAGACACTTCCGGGTCACGTGGCCAGCGTGACATCGCTGCTCTGGCGAGCCAGAGCCGCACACGGAAACGCCGTTTACCTTCCCGCTAGTAAGCGGTCCCTATTTATCTACTTGCACCCAGGGGCGCTTTCGAACTGCTAGGTTGGCAGGCGCTGGGACCGAACAGCGGGAGCGCACCCCGCCGCGGGGATTCAAACCGCTGACCTTTCGATCGGCAAGCCCTAGGCACTGAGGCTTTAACCCACAGTGCCACCTGCGTTCCTTGCAATAGGCTGGCACAATTTCCTCACTTGGTTAAGAGGAGTCAATCATATTAGACTGAATGAACCTCAGTTCCTCATTGGAGCTTATGTAAAGAGTATTCCACCTTTTTCGGTTATGGAAGAAGGTCTCACTAGGCCGGTCATCCTGATCACTCTCTGGCATGAGTGTATGTGGAGCAACTTCGTCAATTTCATCGAAAGGTGCTAGGGTGTCCCCTTTGCCAAAAGATCTTTAAATCTTTAGGGTTAAATATCAACCAAAGGCAGGAAGCTGCATTGATTCATGGAGGTACAAGATGCCAGACCATATTTCAAACCTATTGAAGCCTAATGACTATTTTTGCCTGCTGGGCTTTACTGTGTTTGTGATGAACAGATCCCGTGAATCTGCTTCTGTTGTTCACCAGAAGTAAAAGCTACCAGCACCCCTGTGATGAACTATGCCACACAGTTCATCATGCCAGCAACAGCTTCTGCTGACCGTGAGAGGGCGGGTGGCAGATTCACTCCAAATATTTGTCACCTCTTCACATGAGAGAAGGGAAACAGTAAACAGGAAGTACAATTCAGTCACACTTCCTGTCTCTTCTATGCTTTTTCTCACATACAAAATGGGAAAGGGGATAAAGATGGGAATTGAGTATAAGGAACTGGGTATGTACCATCTTGCCCTGTGTCCTATTTCACATCTATATATAAGTTAATCACAAGAGTGCCTTACTGTAGCCAAGTTACATCAATTCTAAAAGAATTGGGCTGGCTACCAAGTCAGGTTCAAGCTTTTGGTCTTGACCTACAGCACTAAACAACTTGGGAGCAGCTTAACTATGGATTCACTTTCTCCCATGTTACCTGTTTCAGTCACTACAATTCTACTTCAGGGCCCTCCTTGTGGTGCTATATGATTGATGTCCACTAGGCGGCATCCCTTTTCTGTGATTGCCTTCCTCCTGAATTTAGGCAGGTGCCATCTTTGACTTTATTTTAGTGCCTCTGTGAAACACTGTTATTAGGCCTTTGCAGACATGTGGTTGCATTTTTCATTCTTATTTTTCCATCGTAATAACAATAGTAATAATTGTATTATCTGTACACCACCCATCTGACTGGATTGTTCCAGCCGCTCTGGGCAGCTTCCAACAAAATATAAAAACACAGTACAACACACATCAAACATTAAAAAACCTCCCTGCATTCAGATGTCTTCTAAAAGTCATGCAGTTGTTTATTTCCTTTACATCTGATGGGAGGGTGCTCCACAGGGTGGGTGCCACTACCAAGAAGACCCTCTGCCTCGTCCCCTGTGACTTCACTCCTTGCAGTGAGGAAACTGCCAGAAGGCCCTCAGAGGTGGACCTCAGTGTCTGGGCTGCAGGTGCATTTGATTTTGCATTCTGTTGTCTTTATAATATTTTTTAAAAAATAATAATTGTATATTGCTGTATATTTTTAAACGTACACCACCATTAGATGTTGTTGAAGAGGAAGCATAGACATGCACCTGTCAGATAAATCACTGAGGGTACACTTTATATCATTGGCTCATTCTCATCTTCACCACGGGATGAGAGCATTACAGACCTTCCAAATGTCCTTATTTTCCAGGGACAGTCCTGGATTTACAGAAGCTGTCCCGGTTTCTGATTTGATCCCAGAATGTCCCACTTTTCCTTAGGACGTCCCTATTTTCATCAGAGAAATGTTGGAGGGTATGGATTTATGCGATCCCCAAGCCAAGGTGATAAGTGACTATACAACCTTTAGAAGACATGTAGGCAGACCTGTACATGGAAGGTTTTTTTAAAAAGTTTAATGTTTTATTATGGTTTTATACATGTTGGAAACCACCCAGAGTGGCTGGGGCAACCCAGTCAGATGAGTGGGGTATAAATAATAACATTATTATTATTTATTTATTTATTTATTTAGGAGTGGACTTCCCTATTTTCATTAGAGAAATGTTGGAGGGTATGGTGTTAATTAAGTAACCTAAGGATGCATCTAACAAATATTACGCCATGGCAAACCAACAGCAGGAAGTGGTAGCAAAAGCAATGGCCTCTTACTGCCCTCTGTGGCAAATTATCAGCTGTTGTTCAGCATAAGTACCCGCTTATAAGGAGGAGCTGAATTCACCTGAATGGCAACCATGGGGCTACATTTGACCCTGGTAGTAAATCAGTGGCCTGTCCATCCTCCTGTTAAACGGTGCTCCTCACAGCATCCTTTATAAAGAGAGGGAAGGTGACATTTCTGCTTTTCCAAGCCAGTGACTTTGCTTGAACCTCAGGGGGAAACCTCTATGTAAGCAAAGCTAAGGAAGACAAATCCCAGGGCCAGGCAAGAAAAGACAGGGAAGTCCTAATTCATTGAGATTTTAATTTCATTTGTAAGCGATGAGTTATTCTTACTGATTTATATCTGCCGCCTGACACCCAAACAGAATTTGATTTAGGCTGAGACAAACAGAAAAAAACACCCACCACATCAGTGCCTGGGAAACCTGGTTTTGTCAACTCCTTCAAGGTAAATAAAGTAAGAGACAATAAAATAAGCCTGAGCAAAAACAAGCACGAAACCCTCCATTTTCCTCTTCCGTGCCCTATTTTAATCTTTGCTGCTCCATCCATTCCCAGACTCACCCCCCTCCCCATTTCTGCTTTCTTTTTTCTTTCTTTAAATACAGTCTAATCCCGAGTGTGAACTGATGTAGTTTGTCTATTGGGGTTGGGGGGGGGAGGTGAAATCTCTCTCTCTTTCTCTCTCTCTCTCTCTTTCTGCCTTTTTCCTTCTTCTTTCCTTGGCCCAGTTCATTATTTTTCTTTCTTGTCACTCAGTGTGATAGGTTGAACAGAAGTGCAGAGATGAGCACTGAAAACGGTGTCACAAGGCCTTAATCTAGTCTTTAATGCCTGACTTCAGAGATGTCATTTATCTTCTAACTGCAGCAGGCATCCACCAACTTTATCTCTAATAATATATTGATGGATTAAAAGGGTCGGGCAGGAGACCGGGCTGGAAAAATTGCTTATTGACATCAAAATACAGTGCCCTCAACCTGATAAACATGGAGGGGCTCGTGTATCTCCCAGAATAGTTGGTGTTGCTATAATTTTTTTCTCGCTCGCGTGTTTCTCGCAGGTTCATGGGGTGGTCCAGCAAAATAAACAAATGGAACAAATAAAGAGGAAATACAAGGGGGTTTTTTTCCTGCCTTGACACAAGCTTGTGGAGGCAAAGATATTTCACTCAAGGTTCCCCCCCTTTCATATTACTGTATCTGTGCACCAGTCATTAGTGGTTATTTATCATATTATCTGTCAGATTTCATAGCAGTGTAAAAAAGGGGGAGAAATAGCTACCCTGTTTTAGTAGGCTAGAAAAACAGGACAGTGGAACTTGCTATGTGATATATGGCATTGTGTCTTAATAGTGACTCATTATGCTTCTACAAACTGTTCTTTCTCAAAGGCTGTAAGCCCGGCACTGTCTAGTAATCTCAAAGGCTGAAATTCATCCCACAGCACACACTACTCAAGCAAAGGCTTTATTTTGATAATTAAACGAGGGTAGGAAGAGAATTCAACAGAGTCCTTTAGCCGGAAGGGTAGTCCAGCCTCTCTTTTTGTGATAAATTGTGACTATTGTGCACCAACAGAAATGTGTAGCCACTGAGCCTCTCCTCTCCCTTGATGTGCCTATTTACAGATGGTGCAAAGTCATTCAGAGATGTATGCAAGAGGAAGGAAGGAAATCCTCTGTATTATCTTTATTTTCTTGGGGGAGAGTAAACTAAAGAGCCTCTACCTTCCTCATTCTTTCTTAATTCTAATCTCATCTGTTCCTTCAAAATAATTCTGCTTCTTCTCCCTCATTCTTTACAGATCACCCAATGCTTAGGGACCGGTCAAGGCCTCTTACCCATCCTTGAGTCCCCCTTAAGCATTCTTGCTTGACCAGGAGATGTGGGTAAGAGTAGTCTCAGTAGGGTAAGTAGGACACACTACAAAAGGACATGATAGTGTTCCGATTGATAAAATCCACCCTACTTCTCCAGACTCCAGCTCACAGCCAAGCATGCAGGGGTGCCAACTTGAATAAAATATTGTGGGGGCCCAGGTAAGCCCCGGCCCGCATAATCGATCACATGACACAGTGCACACACACCATCTGAATGGGAATGCCCACCAACAAATATTGTGGGGGGCCAAAGCCCCCATGTCCCCTAGCATGAAAAGCAATAAGCAACATCTGTAATGAGAAAACAATTAATAAATGGCACAGCTGTATGAAACCATCCAGAAATGGAGGGCAAAACCAAGGGAACAAAGGCAGATCAATGATCAGTTAGGTTATATGCCAACTGGGCTAAGAGGCTTTGAGTCAGCGTTGAAATAGCACCAGTATATGAATTGAGTTTATTTCCTGGAGCAGGGAGTTCCATAACCCACACAATCCTACAGAGGAGGCCCTCTCTCTCATCGCCACCAGCTGTGAACAAGCACAAAGGAGAGGGGGCCCAAATAAAACAAGAGCCACTGACAGTCCTTGAGACCTGGGAACAATATAAGAGATAGTGGTTGTTAATATCTGAAATGGCAATGCAGTATGTAGTCATGAGTAGTGCATAAGAACACGTGTAAAAAAGATAAAAATAGAGAATTCCCCAATGAAGTTGAATCTTAGAAGAGAATATTATGGATTAGTTGGAAAAAATTCAGAATATATTGTAATTTATTGCATTGTCAAAACCAAATCTGAAATTAGATACAAAGCCAAAATCACTTAGAGTCAAAACCAGTGCTTTTTTCTGGGGGTACGCATACCCCTAAACATTTTGTGAATCTTTGTACTTTTGTCCATTTACTGTATGGATTTCCCCCGATTTGAACTATAAAATGGTGGCTTTCTTGAGTAAAAATTAGAGTACGATACCTCGGGTTACATACGCTTCAGGTTACATACACTTCAGGTTACAGACTCCACTAACCCAGAAATAGTACCTTGGGTTAAGAACCTTGCTTCAGGATGAGAACAGAAATCGTGCTCCAGCAGCGCAGCAGCTGCGGGAGGCCCTATTAGCTAAAGTGGTACCTCAGTTTAAGAACAGTTTCAGGTTAAGAACGGACCTCCGGAACGAATTAAGTACTTAACCCGAGGTACCACTGTACCCCTAAAAAAAATTTTAAGAAAAAAAGCACTGGTCAAAACACATTGAGTTCCATGGTGAGTGGGATCGCCAAAGTCTTTTTTCCCAGATGCTCACCCCCTTTCTGTCCCCTTTTAATTTATTATTATTACTGTATTATTATTATTATTATTATTATTATTATTATTATTATTATTATTATTATTTTGCCAAGCATGTAAAGCTGAATGCACACAAGTTAAATGCGCATAAGATGCAAGCTACCTGTATTTTACATGGTTGGCAGCTGAAAATAACACACAGCTCTGCCCTCTCACAACTCAGCACTGTTCCTTCCTCTTCAGCATTTGCTGCCTGAGGCAGCCAAATCACTCTGCCTAATGGTAGGACTGGTTCTGCTGCATATATTATTATTGATAATATTTCTCCTGCCATACTAACTGGCAAAGCTTGCTTTAACTCCTCCACTTTCCATTTCACTCATCCATCCAGGTGTCTGCCAATTCCTGCTTCTTCTCCCTGTTCACCATCTCCAAAGTGCATCCTTCCCTCTCTGTCATTTTCGAATTTCAGGGACTCCTTTTTGTGTGTGAGACAAAGCATGACAAAAGGCATTAGAATATTTTTCCCAAATGCAACTCGTGCCTTTCCCCTCTCTTTGCTGTGTTGCCTTTGTTCGCAGAATGTAATTTCCAAAACATTTGGTGGCATATATCACCTCCAAACAACCCCTAAGAATCATTGCTTGCTGGTAGGTGACAAAGAAAAAGAACATTTGAATAGCAAGCTTCCAGCTCCAGAAAAGAGGGGGAAAAAGACTGTGTGAAAATAATCTAATATTGTCTCGTTTCCAGCTCTTGCATATTACAAAGACTAGGAAGCCAGGGATGGTTACGCTGCAGAAGCTATGTTGCTCTAATCTGAAAGTTGCCAAAGAAGAAATTGCACAATGTATATGCTTTTACATTATGCTGTGCTCTATCTTGCCTGCTATATATAATGTACCCAGAGCACTGCAAGTTTCCTGGAAAGAACTACACTTCCCATAATACACTGTATCCTGTCATTTAGCTAGGATGAAAGGGAATAGGAGGTAATAGAGGATGTGGACCTCATCTGCTGCTGCTAATTGTAGGAAAGGAAAGGGGAATTGTTGAGGGGAGGAGTTGGGCTAGCTTGAAGGAGGTGAGAAGATGGTGTTTCATCTAAGCTAACTAGATGGACGCAATATTTTTCTCATTCTGATTCCTGACTCCACAATTTGTGTATGGAGGGACACCCTGGAAAATACTAAGCCAACCTAAATTGAGTCTCTGAGGAGCCGCCTATCTTTTGACCTACAAAGCCACATGCAGTTTGGGACCAGCTGAGGATCACCTTCTCCAATATAAGCCCATCAGGGTATTAAGATTGTGAATAGAGAACCTGCTGTATGTTCCAGAGCCATGCTGTACCCAAGCACTGGAACCCCCTGCCAGAAAGGCCCACCTCACCCTTTCCATGGCAATTTTCTGCTACAATGTGAAGATGTTTCTCTTTCGGAAGGCCTTCAGTGTGTAGTTCATTAAAACCTGCATGGTTGGTTTTAACTGCTTTTTCTTTTATCGGCCAGCCTTCTTCTGCCCCTTTCTTTTCACCACGATGCTTTTAGCTATTGTTTTAATTTGCTTTGGGATGCTTGTGTGTGTGTGTGTGTGTATTGAATTTTTGCTCTTTTTGCATTTTTCCTTTTTGCCAGCCACCTCGAGCCTTTTAGGAAAGGTGCAGTTTAAATATTTTACTTATTTGTAAATATTTGGCGATTTGTACTTATTATTGTACTTATCTGGCAATTTGAAAGCCACATGGGTTTCATATGCACTCCATACATTTAAAACACATGGTTTCCCCCAAAGAATCCTGAGAAATGACCGGCTTGCTCCGCCACTGCATTTATGAGCACTTTAGATTGAAGGAGGGGAGGGAGTGTGTGTGTGTGTGTGTGTGTGTGTGTGTGTGTGTGCCATTACATGTAGTAATGTTTCTCCCATTCAGTAGTTCAAGTGTGCAACATATTAAGACCATAAGAAGAGCCATGGTGGATCAGGCCAAAGGCCATCTAAGTGCAGCATCCCATTCTCACAGTGGCCAACCTGATGTTCATAGGAAATCCAAAACTTTTGAAATAAGAACTACATGAAACTAAATAAAAATCCTCAAAGGCAAGGTATTAATAACTGTAATAATTATGGTCCTCTGGATCTTGTTGGTCTACAACCCCCATCATCCCTTAGCATTGGACATGTGGCCTGGGACTAATGGGAACTTGAGTCCCACAGTGTCTGGAGGGCAACAGCTTCCTCAGCACTGAAGTAAACAAATGGAAGATGTCTCCCCAACAGACACCTGTCCAGCCTTCCCTTGAAAACCTGCAAGGAAAGGAATGCTTAAGCCTTCCTTGTTCATTTGCTGTTAATAACCTGTTTCTTATTTGATGAGCTTTCTCTCCTGAATTTTACTAGTTATGTTCTTCTTCTGGAGCTAGGGCTCCTATGCTCAGTTGTATGAGTTGACCAATTTCTTTTCTGCATGTACATTCCCAAGTAAAATAAAACTACAGTGGTACCTCGGGTTACGGACGCTTCAGGTTACAGACTCCGTTAACCCAGAAATAGTACCTTGGGTTAAGAACTTTGCTTCAGGATGAGAACAGAAATTGAGTGGCTGTGGCGCGGCGGCAACAGGAGGCCCCATTAGCTAAAGTGGTACCTCAGGTTAAGACCAGTTTCAGGTTAAGAACAGACCTCCAGAACGAATTAAGTTCTTAACCCGAGGTACCACTGTATAAGCATTCTCCAGCCCCCACCCCTCAACAAGCACACCTCAAACACAAAGTCATTTGGTAAACCATGCATAAAACTTGCCAAGTTAGGATGGGGGGGGGAACTATGGGTACCACATGATGAATTCAAAAGTGCTTGGGTTTGCTGTTGTTGAACTTCATTCCTGTCACCCACTGGGCAATGCTAAAGGATGGATATTGTTTTTATTGTTTGTTGGCTACACCAGCGTGGTGTCCAGAGTTGCACATGTCCCCACAGAAACTATCCCAGATGCCCACAGGATGCCCTGCCCCACTTTCTGAAAGTAGGATTCGAAAAGCATTTTTCTGTAATGTGTTGTGGTGCTGATATGGTACCCACAACTGTTTCTTCAGTTTGCAAATATCCCACCAAAGGTTGGTGGCCCCTGATACACCCATAATCAGTGTACATTTGTACAATTGAGCATCAGCTGCTTCTTGCTGCAGATGAATATCCTTGGATCAAGACCAACAAATACAGCTCCTTAAAAAAAACAAAGGAGATGTTGTGGTTGACTTGAGTGGGGGCATGGATTGTCCCTCTGTTGGCTTGTGTCAATTTTGTTCACTCAGTTGTGTGGCTTCCAACCCCCAACCCCCTCCACCGCCCCTTTTCCTTTTCTTTTGGGGAAAAAAAATAAGCGAGTTGTAGGAGAGAAGAGCAGGAGATAAAGAGAATGAAAGAGAATCTGGGGTTCCATGCCAATCTGCACCCGTGCCAGATACAACCAGCCTCCAAAGGTGCCATCTTCTCCTCTGATCTCTTTATTTCCCACCCAGCCCTTTTTCTCGTTCTGCCTTTGCTTGCATTTCAAGGTTAAAAAAAGGCAGGATACAATAGTAAATATGTAAGATTAGCGCCTAAAATATGTTAGCAAGTGAAAGCTAAAGAAAGCCAAATGATTTTAGAAAGGCTTTCTTGAAGCTTAGAACATAGACAGTCTTTTTGATCCTTTATCTCGCTGCAACAAAAAAGCTCTAAACGCAATATATATATACACACAGACAGACAGACATATATATTAATATACATATGAGATATATGTGTCAGTGTGTGTGTGTTTATATAGATTCTGTGTCTGCATGAGTGAGTGTATATGTGTATTTTAATTCACACAAGCTTTCTTTTCTTTAAAATGCTGCAAAAGCTTTTTTTCCTGCAGATTCCTTTTTCTTTCTTTCTTTTCTTTCTTTTCTTTTCTTTCTTTTTCCCTTTTTTGATATTTCAAAGCTGGCAGTTCAGTAAATGGCTGGAACTGCCACATCTCTGTTCTTGCTAAAGAAATCAATGCTAATCCTATTACTGGCAGTTATCACCTATCCCAGAAACCGCAGCTAAAAGAGAGGAAAAAAACACTGAGATGTCAAAGTAGGGAAAAGGGCTGGGGGAAGGGGGGGGAGGCGCCCTTCTTTCACTTTCAAACAGTGATTGTTTTCTTATTTTTGATCATTTCCCCCCCTGTTAAGAGAGAAACTAAGCCACCATCACTGCCCAAAGAACTGTGTGCTCCAGTAACATAAAGGATCTCCAAAAACTCAGGCCACTTCCAGAAAACCTGTTTATTGAACATTCAACCCGATTTCTTTGCACAAAGTTGGTGGGGAGGCTGTACAACGTTGGCTGATTATGGAACATTCATTCTGATTTCTTTTTGTGAAGAGGATGTACAATGTGGCCTCAAACAATCATCATTTCCAGTGTGTTTTGCAATCTCTTTTCCTACTGCAAAAAAAAAAAAAGAAAGCGAGTTTATTTGCAAAAGCACCAGATCCACTTTAATTACACAATCCGCAGATATGCCACGCAATCCCACCAGCAAAATGACAACAGTCTGGATGAGCTCTCAGTTCAAAGGCAAAGCCACTGCTCAGTCCCTCATTGTCCACATTGGGCCTAGGAACAGCTGTCCCGTTGCTTCATATTTTACATGCAAGGCTGGCTTCTAAGAGCTCCTAAGATTCCCCAGTGGGGTCACCATTCTCATTTTGCATGAAGCACTCAGGAAAGTCATGTGAGTTACATTTCCCACTCCTTCCACATTACAGGATCCTTGCTCTAGAGTTCTTCAGTCCTGGAAGCAAAAGGAGATTCTGCAGAGCAGCAGTTGCTTTGTCTTTCTCCCAACAGGGTAGCCAAGGCCATTTCAGTTCCCAATGCAAGCTTCAAGCCAGATGGAAATGGGTCTAGATAACCTTTTTGTTCCAAGTATACCTGCAGTTAGAGTACCAGCACACTCTCAAGAAGGCAGGACCAATGAGTGAACAACTACACAATCGCTTACATTAAATACATTTGGAGTAATTCAAGGTTGCACTGACACAAATGTTCCATGAGTGCAAGGATTTTTGCTTTTCTGGCATAATGATTTCTCCTCTTTCCCCCCTTCATGCTGCTCTGGAGGTTCTTCTGACCTCCAGAGCTGAGTTGGACGGGTGTAGTGGGCAACCATATTCTGCATGCTGTCACACTAGCCAGACTCACTCTGCTGGCTCCCACTAACGCATTTACTTTGTTGAATCCAGCCCATTGTTTTTCAAAGAAAGAAAAGTTAACTGTCATTCAGACAGGGTCACCATTTCAGATGACGTGGGCAGGGAGGGGGAACAAAATCCAGCAGGGCCCACAGCCAATTCTTGAACATGTTCAAGGTTAAATTTTGAAAAAGCAGTCTGTTTCAGAAACATTTGTTGTGATTATTTGTTATCTTTTATGTACTTCATAGGAATTCAATAAAGAGGGTAGGAATTCAATTTAAGCTGGACCGGTTTGTCATTCAGTCTGGAGTGCCACAAAAATGTCTGTGGTCTAGAGGTTAAACAGATAATGGGCGCCTCGACGGTCTCACACTTTCCTGTCTGCATTTGTTGTGCCTTCCAAGCATGGGCTGCAGAAGCTCTTCCTCCATCTGAAGAAAACAAAGGAGGGTTCTGAGGTGAGGGGAAAGCTGTGGGTGGCAGAAAGTTCAATGGGGAAAGAGAAAGAAGCTTGCAGAACTGGCCTTGTCCCTGGATTCAGAAGGGGAGCAGGAAGCCTGAGAGAAGAATGGACACCTGACATTGAAACCAGGAATAGGTGTTGGGAAGAAACTAGCACTGAGCCAATATATTCTGTGGAATGAACAGACTTGAATAAACTTCAGTGGCTGGCCAAAATCTATAAATATTTGGCGGGGGTGGAGTGGGGACCTCCCATCATTTAAGATAGGGATGGATAACCCTTTTTGCATTTCCAATTTTGGGAAATGATTTACAACGGATTTAATAAAATGTTTAAATGCTCTTTCCCAAAAAAACCTGAAGCCTTCCTGCTAGGAATTATGGGTAATGAAATGGCAAAAAAGTTAAGGAGAATCTTTATGTATGCTACGTTTGCTGCCAGAATTTTAATTGCAAATGGTTGGAAGGGAGAAACTACCCCATCCAAATCAGACTGGCAAAACAAATTAAGAGACTGTGCAGAATTAGCGAGAATATCAGCAAGGCTACAAGATGTTACAGATGAAAAATTTACCAGAGAGTGGGATATATAGAGAGTCTAGGTAAAAGAACATTGCCCAAATATCCATCTGTTGGCAGGTATCGACTGACTTTCTGTGTGTGAATAGGACAATTTTGGAAAAATCTAAAACAAGTTAAATAATAGGGAGAAAATAAGTCAAGTGCGTATCCAAGGAATCTAACTCGGAAACATAATGGGAAGATCGGAGGTCATGTTAAATTGAAGTATAGAATAAGGTACAAAACAAGCAGCAATCAAGGTACAAATTAATGTTTATTTTGTCGTTAACATCTAATGAGTATTTCTGTTATGCAGTTTTGAAACCAATAAAGCATTTAAAACAAAAAAAAAGGATAACCCTTTTTGGCTGAGGGACCAAGTTCAGCATTCACCTACACAGCACTTTTGGGTGTGGTCATCCCTCTCTCTCTTTTTCATACACACACAATACATGTACACAGACACACAAGCCTCTCTTCCTCAGCTAACAGTGCAGATCTGAGGAGCAGGAGGGTTTATCAACTCCACTCCCCAAATTCATCAGACGAGTGATACGTTTATGACTGGAGAAAGGGAGCAATCTACACTCAAACTCCAGACCTCTGTGGCTGTGGAGGTTGAGCATCTCTTCTGGGTGGAACTGAAACAAAATCAGGATCCTGACGTCAAAACTTTGATCCCTGAAATGATTAAATTTCATGATGTCTATTGGTTTGTTGAGTATTGATGTGTTTATATGATGTGAACTGCTTCGGTACTTACTTTGTCAGTCCATGAAAAGTGGTATCTTTTAATTAATAAATGATAATGAATAAATCGATAACCAGTTGGCATTATATGATTAAGTTGACAGTGTTGGCCAAAGTAAGAGCAGGTAAGCAGGTGGATAATTGTTGCATGGGAAAATGGAGAATGTTCATCATATGGAGGAACAAAGTGCAAGACAACATGTATCCTTTTATTATGCTGGATAAATGGATCCTGACTGCACTGAGGAACCAGGAATCATGTACTGTTTGAATCAAACATACACACCCGTACCTTGGAAGTCGAACAGAATCCATTCTGGAAGTCCGTTCGACTTCCAAAACGTTCAAAAACCAAAGCGCGGCTTCTGATTGGCTGCAGGCAGCTCCTGCAGCCAATCAGAAGCCGTGGAAGCCCCGCCGGACATTTGGCTTCCAAAAATGCTTCAAAATCTGGAACACTCACTTCCAAGTTTCGATCATTTGGGAGCCGATTTTTTCAGGAGCCAAGGTGTGTGAAATCCAAGATATGACTGTAATAGCATGGGCTGTTTATGGATAAGACTGATACTAAGCTGTATTTTTTGTATGATGGTAATAATGTATATAAACAATGAATTGTCCCCCAAATTTAACCGACTTTGACATTGAAATATGGCGTCAAAGTTCACTTGTTTAATTTGGTTGAATGAATGAAGTTATAGTATTTACTACATTCTACTGCAAAAATGCTGTCAGATATACTGTCAAATTCTTTGAGCTGAGTAGATAAATGTATGCAGATGCTGTCATTTAAAAAGACAAATTGTGTTCTGTGCTCATAAAGAGCAGATCTCGTGAGTGCAGAGAATTCTCTAATAGAGGCTTGGAGGCACCTAGGTCATATTCACCTAGTATATTTGAAGCACTATGATACCACTTTAAACTATCATGGCTTCCCCCCAAGAATTCTGAGAGGTGTAGTTTTTGAAGGGTGCTGAGAGTTATTAGGAGAGCCATATTCACCTCACAGAGATATAATCTCACAGTGGTTTAACAGTCAATCCCTCGTCCCAGGGAACTAGGAATTGTAGTTCTGAAAAGGGATAGGGGTATCCTAACCACTCTCAGCACCCTTAATAAACCATAGTTCCCATAATTCTTTGGTGGAAGCCATGGCAGTTTGAAGTTGTATCATAGTGCTTTAAATGTATGGTGTGAATGTGGCTGTAGAGTCTCACCTAATGGAAAAGTCAGTTGTGCGGCATTCCTAGGTACACTTTTTTGCCCCTGTGGTGGTGACAGTCCCAGGCAGTCTTGAACTGTGTTTTTTGCACTTACCTTAAAAACCAAATTGTGAAGCTGTCTCCCATCCCACTTTCTGCCCCATATCCAGTTACCCTCTTCAGGGGCACCTAAAGATCACGATAGCACTCTAGGTTTCTCATCTTATACCTCTGATATTCAGACTCCTGTCATGTTGATTTGTTGATTTTATTTGTGAAGAGCTGAAGTAAATAGCCTTAATGGACAGCTCAGTGTTCCTTAGAACAAACCAGCAGACCCTGCTAATATTATGAAACATTTATTTTAGAATGCTTATATCCCGCTTTATAACCCTGAGAGGCTATCAAAGCGGCCTACAAAAAAATTCTCACAATAAAAATGATAATCAAATAAATGCCCCTATAGCAACTGGATTACTCATGCAGCATTCAAGTTTGTTCTTCTTCCTTGGTATTGTTCTCTGAGGTAAAAGAGGAAGAGTGAGCAGCTGGATCTCATTCAACCCATGACGAAGGTGGATCTTCTTTTGTGGGCAACTGCCAGTCGCCAGGCAACTGCTCCCACTGAGCAGAGGTGCTCTGGGACAAAGGAGTAGGTCTGATCAGCTGTAAGTCACTCAACCCATAATGGAAGCTATTCTTCCCTTATGGGCAGTTGGTGTGGGAATTTGGAGTAACATCTTATGATACCCCAAACTTGTCTTGGTCACAGGAGCTAATGCAGAGCCCTCCCTGCTCCAACCATTATATGGAACTCTGCATATGGAAGTGGGCAATGAAACATCACAGGAAGGGTAACAAAATATCATTGATTATGGCATGGCAATGGTGGCACTATGGAGGCTATGCTTTTCCTTGTTGGCAGTTCTCCTGATGGCAGGTGGTTGTGGAATGCTTCACTTGTCTTTTACACAGGGTAACCGCAGGGTGACCTCAGAGAAGTTCACCTGACTTCTAGGGCTGCCAACTGATTTTTTTTTTTAAAAAAAAGCAAGTACAGTGGTACCTTGGTTTAAGAACAGCTTAGTTTATGAACAACTTGGATTAAGAACGCTGCAAACCCGGAAGTAGGTGTTTTGGTTTGTGAACTTTGCCTTGGACTAAGAAGGTGTTTCACTTCCTGTTGAGTGTGTTCCATTTGTAAATTGAGTCCCCCACTGCTATGGGAAAGCACACCTTGGTTTAAGAATGGACTTCTGGAATGGATTAAGTTTGTAAACCAAGGTACCACTGTATAGGACAGGACCATGTGGGGGGTTGTGGAGAGATCCACCATAATCTTCACGTCAAAGAGCAGGGCACATCCCAAGTTTGGCTTTACCTGACATATTAATATAATCTATGATTAAGTCTTAAGAAGATATAAAGCAGAAAAGAAGCAGTCACTTACTATTCATTTGTAATCAAATTATCTAAAATTAAAGGAAGCAGCTAAAGACCCTCCTCTGGAAAAACTCTGTTTCAGCTCCTACCTTTGCATATATCTTGGTTGCTTTTGATAAGTACCTTTGTAGAGGAAATATCTGCTATGCCAAGGCAGATATTTGAATCTAGGAAAGGCACAACATAAAGTCTGAAGGTTTCTTTAAAAATGACAGCCAAAACAAAGGTAGGTCTACTGTGTTCTTGGTTGTTTATTTGTTTGTTGCTGTTGCGGATTTAAAAAAGAAAATGCACATGAGGACAATAACTTCTGAGGAAATTATTCCAAGGAAATTTTGGATCTTTGCCTGGTACACTAAGCCCCCTTCAGTTGTTTATCCTGAATACATGAGCACAAAAATGGTGTAGGGAGCTGGAGATAGAGTGTGTGTGTGTGTGTGTGTGTGTGTGTGTGTAGGAACCAGCCCTGCCTCCAACACTCCTGTGCCTGACAGGCATGTGAGCTTCTTCTTGTGTTCAAGGAACACACTAAGAGACCTCCTCATGACTGAAAATCAAGATCAGGAAGTGGAAGGGTGGGGCAGGACAAGCACACAGAGGGATAATGGAGTGGGGGCAAGACCATGCATGCAGCCCTTCACAGCTTCCTTCACACTTTTTTGCCTTTGCCTGTCCACACTGAACACTTGAAGTGGGCTCTTGCCAGAGAAATCAGACCTGGCCTTGGTGACTGATGCTTTTGTGACACCACATGTAGATTATGTTATTGCTCTGCGGCCTCCATGGGCCTGCCTCTGAAGGACGTAGAGAAGCTTCCACTGATTAAAAACGAAGCTGCCAGGTTTTCAACTCAGGACAGCAAGCCAGATTCCATAATTCTAGTATTATAATCATTTGGTATCTTTTTGTTTCCGGGCACAATTCAAAGTACTGGTTTTAAGCTCTAAACCACTAAGCAGCCAAGGACCAGGATTACTTAAGGAACCATTTCCTCCCATATAAACCTGGCTGAACACTGAGGTCCGTATCAGAGGTCTGGCTGCCCTGCTTTCTTTTTTCTTTTGCTCTGAGAAACAGGCCTTATCCGCACTATACATTTAAAGCAATATCATATCACTTAAAACAGGCATGGCTTCCCCCCAAAGAATCCTGGGAACTATAACTTTGTTAAGGGCACTAAGAGACTCCCCACCACCACCCCGAAAAAAATACAGCTACAATTTTCAGAGTGGTTTAACAACCAAGCCCTTTTCCTTGTAGTGCTCCGTAACAAACTATGGTGCCCATGATTTTGGGCGGGTGGGGAAAACATTGGGAGGGGTGAGAAACAGGGACAGGGCCTTTTTCATCATGGCATCAAGATTACAGAAAATCCTTCCAAGTTCTGACAAGACACATCTTTGGCTGCCTTTCAGCATATCTCTTCCAATGGGTTTATGGAGCTCTCTGAAATGGTTAGACATTGGTTTGCATCCAACTTCACTTAGAACAGACTTGCTGAAATCAATGGAGCTGAGTAACCAAAATCCAGGGATTGGAGAACTTTTGACATTTCAGATGCTGTTGGACTCCTAATCCCATCATCCCCAACCAGCATGGCCAATGGTGAGGGATGATGGATGGTGAATGCCAGCAACATCTGGAGGACTTAATAATTCCATGATCAGCTGATCTTCTGATCATTATTTTTAATTGGCTGTTGTATTGTTTTGCATTTGTGTTCTGCAATTTAATGACTTTTAATTGATAATTATTTTTAATCTCTCCATGTTTGGGGAAAGAAAAAAGCAAGATGAAAATCATTAGACATAGATACCTTAAGTAATGTATTCTCTGTGTGCTAATGGCTTCACTGGATTTTCACAGACATTACCTGGATTTCAAAAGTGGAATTGACATCCAGGGGGAATTTTGGTGCTTTGTCCTGGATCTTAGGCAAGTCAATCAGTGTCCCGGTTTTTACTTTTTGAAATATGGCAACCCTGTTGTTAGTGGTACAGGTCATGATCCAAGGAGATTATTCTACCACCAAAAAGTAGTTTTGCACTCTCAACTTTATGTTCATTAGTCAAGAGGTCTTCTTTAAAAATCTAGCAATTAGCAGTGGCACCAAGAAGTCCAGGATCAATGGTCTTTTATTCAGCAGTGTGCTTGGCTTCCTTCACACCACCTTATTGATCACTTACAGAAATGACAAGTCTAGAGGAAATGTTTCCTCTTAAAGATCCTCATTACTGGCTTGGGGTGACCGGTATATTCCTCTGTGATATGCAGGAGGTCAGATGAGATGTTCTTAATCGCTTTCCTGGTTTTGACATCAATGAGTGCCTCCATCTTGTGTTAGAGTTTATTCTATATTATATTATTCGCATGATGGCTGTCTTCATAATTTGAATTTCAAAATTACTTCATAAACCGTGGTGTATTTACACTTCTGATTGTAAAAATGTCAGCCTAGATATTATACGATGTGTGTTGTTTACACTAATTGTATGCTCTCTTATTAATGGCTCGTTTAGTTAAGGTGTTTTAGAAACCTCTTGATACATTGTCCCAAACAGACACTTGATTTCAGCATTATAATTTAATGCAGGAGATACACATTAGTGCTTACCCAACAATCCTCCAAGAATTCTCTGCATTTTAACTGGATCTTGTCCTTTAGAGCAGTGGGGACCATTTCCCTGTCTCCATTTTCCTGCTATTGGAACATTTGTTTTTTATTCTGAATATTTCAGCACATCTATTTACCTGGCACTATATTTAGTACCACAGTGCCAAGATGGCATATATAAAGATTCAATTGCAATTCCCATCTGATGTCCCTTCCCTCTCCTTTTTACCCCCTTTTTTATGTCCGCACTTTGAATTCAGCACAAAGTTGGTGTGTTTAATTTAAAAAGAAGTAAAACGCTCCTGGAGACGCCTCAGACCACTGCAAATCACCTGCTTTATAGAGGCAGTAAAATTGTGTATCGGATTAGAAGTGATGCTGATCTGAAATTTATGATAACTTTTAATGGCATTATAATTTTTTCCCCTGTGCGCTCCATCACAGAATCGTTTGGATGCACAGTACAGCAAGATGAAATTTGTAAGGGGAGAACATTACGGAGGCAAGCACAGAGGAGGGGTGGGAGAGAAAGACGGTGGAATAATGCAACAGCCCCATTTGGGTTTTACAAATGTGTTTTCTCTCTACCCTGTGCAGGAGCATCTTCAGCTGAAAAAGTGATCCAGTGATGTGTGTTTATTAATAAGAATAGGTAAATACTGGGATGCTTATAACCCTCTCCATGCTGGAACCAGAGCTACACTTGCTTGAAATATACCTCACTGTTGCACATTTGTTCCACTTGGTCCTCAATCGATTCCGATTTCTACCTAGGTACAAAATATGCACATGCTCCCCTTCAAGTGTGAAGGATGCACATGTGGAAGGTAAAAGCATCAGATTGCCAAATCTGAGTGTTAAAAAGAGATGTTTATGATTAATTCCATGTCCTTCATGCTTGGTATATACATGGGTTTTGTGCTAAGGAAAACTCATCTGTTAGATTTGGAACCAGTGTGTACCCATTACCTAGCACAATGTGTGTTGTTCTGGATTAGGTGTACACTGTCTGCCCAAAAGGCTAAGATAGGTTGTGTGGTTATGTACCATTAACTCATTTGTAAAAGTATTCCTATACTTTCCTCTCATAAAATATCAGGGGGGTGCAGAACAATGTAAAATCTTTTTTTTTTTTTTAAGAACACAATTAAAACTTGCTAGTGAAACACACCAAATGGTCAGCCCAATGCTTTTTGAACAACGGAGGTGAAGGACAATATGGCACATTTCACATTCCATGTTTTTTAAAAAAGCAAACCAGACTGGCTGTTGATTTGACGCTAACATTGGAACACCATCCTCCACTGTGTCAGACAGCTAGTTTAGAAGGTTCTAAAGGCTCCTTGCCCCTCAACATTTGCTGCCTGAGGCGGTGGCCACACTCTACCAAATGGTAGGGCCAGTCCTGGAGGCAACTGATATGTAACAACACAATCTACCATGAGCAGATGTGTCCCTTTTTCAGAGCAGGGTGGGAACAACCACATGGCAACAGAAAGCCACCAAGCAATGTGAACTCCAGGCCTTGTTTTGTTCTGTTTCTGTCGATAACATAGCATTTGTTTATGAAATTTATGAAATTTCTACTTCACCCTTCCTCCCAAAGGAGTCCAAGGAAGCAAAAAACAAATTACCCAAATGATACAGTTGAAAATGAAATGAAAACATACTTAAAAACATCTAAGCACCTTTAAAAGCAACTGTATACCCTCGCAGCTAATAATTTCAAGTTTTCAGGAGCAGAATCTCTCGGCCAACAAATGTCTGGGTGAACAAGAGTATTTTTTTTTTTTTTTTTTTTTTTTTATAATATATTTATTGAAGTTTTCAAATAAAGCATATATTAGATAAGCACAACTTGTCATTGTCCATTTAACATCTCTCAATTGTTACATGGGACTCCCCCACACCTCCCGCATACACTTACATCATTATTAAATTAATTTCAAACAAATTATCGTTTAACTCATCTTAATTAATAATCTTAATTTGGTTTGACATATAATTCAGCCTTAAATCTAATTTAATGGTAGACAATTATCTGCACTGGCATCCAATTCAACACTCAGCCAAATTACAATATTTTTGTAAATAAATCTTAAATTCCCTCCAATCTTCTTCCATCCTTTCTTCTCCCTGGTCTCGAATTCTGCCGGTCATCTCGGCTAATTGCATATAGTCCATCAGTTGCATCTGCCATTCTTCCACAGTGGGTAGCTCCTGAGTTTTCCAATTCTTGGCAATTAATATTCTTGCTGCTGTTGTTGCGTACATAAAGAATGTTCTGTCCTTTTTTAACACACTCTGGCCGACAATACCCAGGAGAAAGGCCTCTGGTTTCTTAGTAAAGGTGTATTTAAACACCTTTTTTAATTCATTATATATCTTCTCCCAAAAGGCCTTCACTCTAGGGCAGGTCCACCAGAGGTGAAAAAATGTTCCTTCATTTTCCTTACATTTCCAACATTTGCTATCAGACGAATGGTATATTTTAGCCAGTTTAACAGGGGTCATGTACCATCTATACATCATTTTCATCACATTTTCCTTCAACGCATTACATGCAGTGAAGTTCAGCCCAGAGGTCCACAACCTTTCCCAATCTTCAAACATAATATTATACCCAATATCCTGCGCCCATTTTATCATTGTTGATTTTACCATTTCGTCATGTGTGTTCCATTTCAGCAGCAAGTTATACATTCTTGAAAGTACCTTAGTCTTAGGTTCTAACAGTTCAGTTTCTAACTTTGACTTTTCCACTTGGAATCCTAGCTTTTTGTCATTTTTAAACACTTCTTTAATCTGAGCATATTGTAACCAGTCTCGCACTTTGTCTCTCATCTTTTCTAAACTCTGCAATTTCCAGTTGTCACCATCCTTTTCTATTATCTCCCAATATTTTGGCCAGTTGGCCTCCATATTGGCTCTTTTCCAAGCCTTAGCCTCCAGGGGTGACAGCCACCTCGGAGTTTTATTCTCCAGTAAGTCTTTATATTTTGTCCAGACATTAAAAACTGATTTTCTGACAATATGGTTCTTGAAGGCCTTATTTATCTTAGCTTTATCATACCATAGATATGCATGCCATCCAAACGCATTATTAAAACCTTCCAAATCCAAGACATCCGTATCTTCAAGAAGTAACCAATCTTTTAACCAGCAGAAAGCTGCAGCTTCATAATACAACCTTAAATCTGGCAGGGCAAAGCCCCCTCTTTCTTTCGCATCTGTTAATATTTTAAATTTGATTCTGGGCTTTTTGCCCTGCCAGACAAATTTAGAAATATCTTTCTGCCACTTCCGAAAGCACTCTGTCTTGTCTACAATCTGCAGTGTCTGAAACAAAAATAACATTTTTGGCAATACATTCATCTTGATGGCAGCTATTCGGCCTAACAAAGAAAGATTTAGTCTTGACCAACTATCCAAGTCTCTCTTAATCTCTGACCAACATTTTTCATAATTATCTTTAAATAAACTCAGATTTTTTGCTGTTATGTTTACCCCTAGGTATTTAACTTTTTTAACCACATTTAGTTCTGTCTCTTTCTGAAGCTGTTCCAACTCAGTATCTGTCAAGTTTTTCCCCAAAACTTTAGTTTTTTGCTTGTTTAACTTAAATCCTGCCACTCGACCAAAGTTTTGAATCAGTTGTAGTACTCTTTTCAAACTAGACTCCGGCTCCTGTAATGTCAGAACTAGGTCATCTGCAAAAGCTTTAAGTTTATATTGTTTCGCTCCGACCTGAATCCCTTCCACCAACCGGTCCCCCCTAATCATATTCAGGAGCACTTCCAGAACCGAAATAAACAGTAATGGGGAAATCGGGCAGCCTTGTCGTGTACCTTTTTCAATTTTAAACTCTTCTGTAACCACATTGTTAACTATCAGTTTAGCCTTTTGTTCTGAATATATTGCCTCAATCCCGTTCTCAAACCCCCGTCCCACTCCCATTTCTTTTAAATTCCCCTTCATAAATTTCCAAGATATGTTGTCGAAGGCTTTCTCCGCGTCTATAAAAATTAAAACTGCTTTAGTGTTTATGTTTGTTTGTAAAAGTTCCAATATGTCTATAATGTTCCTCGTGTTAGTAAACATATGTCTGCCCGGGAGAAAGCCTGCCTGGTCTTTATGGATTATCTCACTTAAAACTTTCTTAAATCTTCGTGCCAAAACATCTGCAAATATTTTGTAATCCACATTTAAAAGGGAGATGGGACGGTAGTTCTTGAGTTGTGTCTTTTCAGTTTCTGACTTTGGAATCAATGTGATAAATGCTTCTTTCCACGATTCAGGCGCCTTCTTCCCCTCCATTATTTCATTACTGACCTCCAACAAAGGTTGTATCAAATAATCCTTCAATGTCTTATAGTAGTTAGAGGTCAGTCCATCTGGCCCTGGTGATTTGCCCTGTTTCAGACTCTGGATGGCCTGTTCAATCTCTTGTCGTGTTATTTTGCCATTCAAAATTATTCTATTTTCTTCTGACAGCTTTGCTAATCCATTTCTCTCCAAAAATTGTGTAATCTCTATTTCATCTTGTGGCCCTTGAGTGTATAACTTTTTAAAATACCTCTGGAAGCACTTTCTAATCTCTCCCGGGTTCTGAATGTTCCTTCCTTCAACCTCTAAGTTTGTTACTGTATTTAGTCTTTGTCTCCTTTTCAACTGCCAGGCTAGCAGTTTCCCACATTTATTTGCCGATTCAAAAGTTTTTTGTTTCATTGTTTTAATCTTCCATTCTATTTCCTGATTTATCAGTTTGGAATATTGTGCCTGATAAAGTTTAATTTCTCTCAGAATCGGTTGGGACTTCGGGTTAGATCTTAACTTCTTCTCCAACTCTTTGATACTTTCCAGAATTTTATCTTTCTTTTCATTTTGCAGTCTTTTCTTTAAAGAATTCTGTTGAATCAAGAACCCTCTCATCACAGCTTTACTTGCATCCCAGATAGTTCTTTTTTCCACCGTAGTGTTCAAATTAATCTCAAAATAGTCCTTTAAAGTTTTTTGGGCCTTCTTTACAATTCTTTGGTCTCTAAACAGGCCATCATTCATCTTCCATCTAAAGGAGCCGGTTGGGATCAATGTCATATCCATTCTCAAGGCGTTATGGTCGGAGCATGTTTTAGGGCAGATTTTCACCTTCCTCACCTTAGGTGCCAGACTTCTAGTTATCCATATTTGGTCGATTCGTGTCCAAGTCAGTTGAGCTTCAGAAAAGAATGTTCCTTCTCTTCCCAAGGGGTTTCTAACTCTCCAGATGTCAACCCAGTCCATATTGTCAGTCATTTCAAAAAAGGTCTTAGGTAGTCTTCCCTCTTTAGTAATGTTCTGGTTCTGTGACTTATCCATATTTGTTGATGCGACCCCGTTCATGTCCCCCATCATGATGACGTTGTTGTAATCCAGATAATCCAGCATAGTCTCGTGCAACTTCTTATAAAAATCCGATTTACCTTCATTTGGAGCATAAATTCCTAATATCAAAATTTTTTCTCCTTGATACTGTACTTCTATTGCGAGGATTCTTCCACTTTCATCTTTAAAAAGAAATTTTGGTGAAAGGCTCTCTTTTGCATAGATCACTACACCTCTCTTTTTAACTGTATCCGATGATATAAATTCTTGACCAAGCCTTTTATTTATTAACACCTTTCTATGGAGCCTAATCACATGTGTTTCTTGTAAGCATATAATGTCCAATTGTTCCTTTTTTAAAATATGAAAAATTTTAAACCTTTTTTCAGGACTGTTACAGCCATTTATGTTCCAGCTCAAAAGCTGCAGAGACATCCTGGATAGGTCTGGTTATTCTTTCTGGGGTGGTACCTTGTTCTCCGGTCCTTGAGGATCCGAGGGGGCGGGCTCCCCTGGAAGTTCTGGCGCTGGCAATCCAAGTCCTTTGTGGAGGTCTTCTCCGTGTGCTCCCAAAAACTTTTCTCTATCTTCCACTGTTTTGATTTTGATCTTTCTCCCTCTGTAGGTAAAGGATAATCCTTGTGGAAACTCCCACCTGAAGATAATTGCGTTGCTTCTCAACAGTCTTGCCAATTCCGTGTAGTTAGATCTAAGGTCCAGCAACTGCTTAGGAATGTCCTTGTAGATTTCAATTCTCTTGCCCAAAATGTCTAGTGACTTTTCGTAGTGCAGGCCCAAAATCTTGTCCCTTTCCTCCTTTGATCTCAGTGTTATCAAACAATCTCTGGGCTTCTCTGTCCTTCTGACTCTGCCAAGCCTGAAAGCAGATACGATTTTAAAGTCTTTTTCCTCTAACTTCCAAAACTTGGCAAATTCCTTAGTTAGAAATTCAATAAAATTATCTTCTTCCACCTCTGGTATTGACCGTATCCTCAAGTTGGTCTCCCTGTTTCGCAGTTCTGTCATCGAAAAGTAAATCTGATGTTCTCCAACTTGTTTGCTGAGTGGTCTTACTTCTTTCTCAAGTTCTTCCAGTCTTTGACTAGTATCTTCAGCCAGTTTACGATTTTCACCTACAGCCTCCTTTAATTCTCCAATAGACTGGGCATTCTGTGCAACTTGTCCAGTCAGCTTATTCAAGCTTTCTGTGTTCTGTTCAATTTTAGCTGTATGCAAATCAGCCTTCTTGTCCAGAGCCTCCAGTTTCTCCAAAATTTTCTCCAAGACAGAGCTACTTGTCCCTGAAGCCATATCTCCCAGGTGCAGCTCCTCTGTCTCACCCTCCCCTGCCTGTATTAGGGAGGCCGCCTCTATGTCTGGAGGCAAAGTGGAAGGCAAGGCCGGCACAGAAGATCTACGCTGTGAGGCTGCAGATAAAGTTAGAGTTGTTTGTTTGGTCCTTCCTCTTCTCCTTGCGCCACTCATTCCAAAGTTATCTGTAATCCAAGGTCAATCCAAGTTGTTCCCATGAGAAAGCAGAGTCCCAGATACAATAGTCAAACAGAGGCCGGGAAAGGGAAAGTAAAACAAAGTCACTGCTGTAAATCCAAAATCCTCTAGAGGGAGCTTAATACGTCTTCAGGGAAAAGATCAAATCCAATACGTCTTCAGGGAAAAGATCAAATCCAAGTTAAACTTATAAATTTAAATCCATGTCCATCGCCTCCACAATGTATTATTTTTAGCAGAGTAAAACTTAAAGCAAAACAGTGTTTCTTACAGTGCCTTGACTGCAACAGTTTCAAAGTATCCAGTTCCAACTCAGAATGTTTCAAAACCTGAATTCAATGTATCCAAAGTTGCAAACTGGTGTTCATCCAGGCAGCTCCAGCACCAGAGATTCTTATTTATTTTGTAATCCACTGGTGCCACAGAAGAAGGATATCAATGCACCCCCAATATGACCAGCAAAAGTCAATAGCTCAAAGTCTTTCACTCAGAAAACTGCTTTAACAGGGTGCCAGCATTTAGTTAACGCATAACTTTTTGTCTCCACTCCTCCTGCTCTTTGCTTAAAGTTCAGTATAGCGGGAGATGGGCTTCCTGCTTATCCTTACTCCGTTTTCAGCCAGATTTCAACTTTTTTAAAAAAGTTTTAAAAGTTTCAGAAAGTTCTCAAAAAGTTTCAGAAAGTTGACAAAAGTTTCAGAAAGTTTTCAATGTCCAAATTTACTCACGGGTTGTAGTTTCCAAAGTTCAGAAAAGTTGCAGGAAGAAAGGACAGCGCTGACCGGCCACAGCAACGCGGCTTCACTTCGCTGTTTGCGCAACGACCCACAGCGCCGCTACCCCCTCCGCGATCCGGAGCCCCTTACGGGGTCCCTTCAGCGTTTTGGGGGCTGCTTCTGGCGCCCGCCGGGTCCCGAGACCACAGGCTTCTGCCACCTGTGGTTTTCCTGAATGGGTCTCCGCTTCGCCGTAGCGGACGACCCGTTTACAGCGAAGCTCCCTTCTCCTTACTCGGAGAAGGCAGCCATTACCGGTCGCGCCGCCTCCGGAAGTGAACAAGAGTATTTTTCAACACCTCCCGAATGTTAATAATGACGGGGGGGCATCCAAACCTCACCAGAGAGGGTCCAGTCACAGGTCAGTGCCAACCAGGTAGCACCACCAACAGAGCCTCCCCTGCCAATTGTAGGGCCCAAGATGGTTGCTACTAGGGGCAACCATCCTGCAATCATAATTCATAGATACTTAGAAAATACTTGTATATTCTACAAGTCAATGAATCAGCTACTTTCTACTAGCAGAACCTCCAGCTCTGCTTAAAGAACTATTTTTCAGAGGCCAACAAATCCACTGTTGTTGTTTTTTGTGTTTGTTAGAAAACTAATGAGGCCATTCTGCTGCAGCCAGCGGGGTTAGCATTCCCTTTAAGTCTCATGTGCAATATAGCATTGTCTTGCACCATCTGTCCACATAAGCCAAGCCAGAACGCTGTAAGAGGACTGCCTTCAACATGATTGCAGAGCTTTGCTGCAGTGCTGCAGGGAGGGGGTGGGGAGCCTTCTAAGGCTCTTGCAAGCAACTTTATGGTTGCGATCCAGCACGCAACTACTTGGGAATAAGCCCTCCTAAATGCAGTGGGAGTAAATTCGAAGTATACATGCATAGGATTAGACCGTGAAGGGCTTGACTTACAGCGTGATCCTACCTGTGTTTACTTAGAAGTAATTTTAGTTGATTTTTATTTAATTGATCTTCATGGAACTTGCCCCCATATTCTTTGGCTTAGGACTGTAGCTTTAGATGTTGAAGTTACACACTGTATGACTAGGAACCCTTCTCAGCCCCAAAGCCGTATTCCTTTCTGATCAGCTTTTATGGGCCACATGCCAGTGGCCAACAGGGCCAAAGATGAAAGTGGATGCAGCAACAACGTATATTTTACACTGAGTTTTTGCCTTTGTGGTCTAGTTTCTACACACACAACTCTGAATCCTACATCCAGAGAAGCAAGAAGAATGCTAAGAATTCAATGGCATATTCTAGTCATGCATATTCTATATATGCAGATTAGAGCTAGGGGTGTTGCCTAGGGAGAATGCCATGGGGCAGAGGGAGACCTAGAGGGCTACATTCAGCCCCCAGGCCTCCTGTATTAGGGTCTTCAAAGGATTGCCAGAGTTCCCTTCGCTCCCAGCTCCATTCACCAACTCAGTGTTTTTATCATTCTTCATGCACTAAGAAAATTAAAACCCAATTTTATAGTTAGCTAACCTGCAGAATCCCATGGGGTGTTTTTTATTTTTAAACCAATGGACTTTCCAACAAAGAGAATTACCTCTATCAACTCTCTCCAGCTTATAAAGAATTAACTCAGTCACTAAGAAGCATCAGATAAACTTCCATCCTATGGATAAAACTGTCAGGAGTTCAGCCTACACTCGAGTAGGACTCTGGCAGAGACACATGCCCAACTGGCATGTTCTCTCCCTCCTGGTCGATCATTCGGGAGCTTCACAAGCTTTCTTCAGCACCGAACTTCACAGCGACCGATGCCAACAGGAACCAGCACACTTAAGGATCCGCAGAGTTTGCACATGACAGACCTCAGCAACTCAGCCTATTGGCTAATCTGCTTTATTTACATATAAACACACACGGAGCACTGCAACATGGCTCCCTCTCTCTAGCATCAGACAGCAAAAAGAAAAATAACAATAGTCCCACTTCAGGGAACACAGTAACACAAACATCCTATCTCCGTCACTTCCCACTCTGTGGAGTCAAAAGACATACCATCATGTGAAAGACAACAATCCTATGACTGCAATCATAGATCAGGAATTCTAACAAAAACTTCTGGTTTTTGCCTTAAGCGTATCACACAGAGCACTACTGGGCAATAGTTTCTGGCATTGGCAGAGGAAGAAGGGGGTGGGGGGAGCGCACCGCTCCTGGCAGCACGATCCCAGTGGGGTGCCATCGCGGCTGACCCTCCTGCCTGTGCTGGGTGCCATGACCCCACAGGCGGCGCATCTATCCCCCAGGATGCGTGCCACACCCCTGTGGGTGGCGTGCCACATCCCTGGGACACGCGCCAGCCATGCCCCCGCCTGCGCTCCGCCACTGGTTTCTGGTCAATCCACACCATACATCCAAAGCCCGTTCCATGCATGTTTAAAGCAAATTACTTCTCCAAAGGAATCCTGGGAACCATAGTGTCTTCAAGCTGTTGGGAATAGAGCTACCATAGAAGAAGGTTGGCGGTTCGAATCCCTGCAATGGGGTGAGCTCCCGTTGCTTGGTCCCTGCTCCTGCCAACCTAGCAATTCAAAAGCATGTCAAAGTGCAAGTAGATAAATAGGTTCCGCTCTGGCTGGAAGGTAAACGGCGTTTCCTTGAGCTGCTCTGGTTCGCCAGAAGTGGCTTAGTCATGCTGGCCACATGACCTGGAAGCTGTACACCAGCTCCCTCAGCCAGTAAAGTGAGATCTCGGCCACGACTGGACCTAATGGTCAGGGGTCCCTTTACCTTTACCTTTACCTTTACTGCTGCAAACCTTGGAATTCCCCCAGGAATGCTGACACTTCCTTGTTGTTTCTCAGTGGTCCTGCTTGGGCTCCAATTCATTGGCACTTGCCACCTAACTTTGCTATTATAGAGGGACATGATTAGGGTAGCTTTCAGATTGCTTGAGTCTATAGTTTTCATCTGCAGAATAAGTACAAAGATCGGAGAATACAGGAGGAGGATTAAGAAGAGAGCTGGAATACAATATTGTGTTATATGGTATAACACCAGACCTATTCAAACCACCCATTCATGTATTCCTATGTTACTCTGATTCAAGAAAATCTAATCATATCTAAGTGGCATTTACATACCAGGCGCTCCAGAGGGACAAAGAGTTGTTGCAAGTACTCAAACCTCTGTGTATATTAACATCATGACATTTGTTCATATCACCGCATGTGTACAGAGAGGCTAAAGGCCAGTATGTAACGAGTAACGTATCTTGTGCATTAAAGTATTTTCATAGATCACAGAATCAAAGCATGATTGCTATATGCCACATCTGATCATTACTGACACTTAAGTAAGAAATACCTTATTTTCTGATGTTATGCAAGTTGGACAACAGGGTTTCTCAGAGAGGTAATTTTGGCTAACTACCATTAGAAGGGAAATGTTGAATTAAATCACCTCCAAAATATAATACATTCCCCACCCTACACCCACCCAGGAGATTTTCAATTATTCTATTTTTTCAAAACAGAAAGGTTACATTTTGAAAGCATTCTTTGCTTTTTCTCATCCCGAGAGCTTGCATTTCATTTGCTGAAAAAAGACAGATACTCATCTAAGGAAGATAGATACCCATCTTTATCAGTCCAGATATTGGATTCTTATCTCATTATACATGATAAAGCTATTTTTAGCAATCTCACCCATTGCTTTTTCCTGTAATTGCAGTCATTAACAGTCGTCAACAGGTTTACCACACCTATCAGCCAATCACCCATTCCCACCACCCTTCTGAGTAATCCCCCTCCCCACCCTCTCACTATATATAAGGGTCTGGTGACTTCTGTTTCAGTGTACCTAGAGAAGTTTTCATGCACACGAAAGCTCATACCAATAACAAACTTAGCTGGTCTCTAAGGTGCTACTGGAAGGAACTTATTTTATTTATTCCAGATAAAGTTGGGCATAGCAATATAACCAAGTAACAAGTTAAAAAGGTAAAGGTACCCCTGACCGTTAGGTCCAGTCGCGGACGACTCTGGGGTTGCATGCTCATCTCGCTCTATAAGCCGAGGAGGCCGGTGTTTGTCCTCAGAAAGCTTCCAGGTCATGTGGCTAGCATGACTAAGCCGCTTCTGGCGAACCAGAGCAGCGCACGGAAATGCCGTTTACTTTCCCGCCGGAGTGGTACCTATTTATCTACTTGCACTTTGACGTGCTTTCGAACTGCTAGATGGGCAGGAGAAGTAACAAGTTAGTCGCACCTAATTTAAATCATTCTTCTTTCAATGGGATTTAGTCATCACTATATTTAGCTGCATCGGGATTACAGTTAGCTGGATCAGGGTTATCATTTTTTACTTACAGAATTAAAGTTTCACTCCTAAATCAAATGATGCAAGGATCGTCCTTTGCAGTAGCAGTCTCCCAGTTGTGGAACACGCCCCTCGCCCTCCCTGGGAATTTTGCCTGGCAACTACCTACATCTATTTTGGCCTTTTAAAAATGTGTTGAAATGATTAAGCTACCCAAAATAGCTGACATCTTGCTGTGGTTTGAGGATGTGTTTTAGCTTCACATTAATAATAATATTAATAATGCTTTATGATTCCGCATTGGGTAGTTTTAAACCAGGGTGGGGAATCTTTTTGGCCTAGCAGCCAGATTTTTTCTCTCTCCCACACAGCACAGGCTAACTTTTATAGGGGGCAGGACCATCTAGCTGCCAAAATTGGCCCACTGGAGTGGCGGAAAATGGTGACCAAGAAGAACTGAACTGCCTACCCATGATGAGCAGAGAGTTCAATCCTAGTTCCTGCAGAGATCAGCTGTGCAGCAGAACAACACCAGATTAAACTCCCCAACCATCAGCTAATGGGCTCTCTGCAGGGATCCACTATGTGGGGAGCCAATCCAGTGGCGTCTCTGCCTGCCCCATGTGACATCTGAGTAGTCTGAAGGACAAACTATCTCATGGTCCAAGTGGAGAGGACTGGCAGGTCAAATCTGGTTCAGGTGGTGCTGAAATCATCAGCTCTACTCTGATGATTTGATGTGACTGTTTTTAGAATGCCTGTGCTGATACATGAGGATGTTTTGTTTGATTTGTGAAATTAATTTGGTTATATGTGCAGTTGTTGTAACTGTTTTTGCCATTGTTTTCCATGTTTTTATTGTACAGTGGTACCTCGGGTTACATACGCTTCAGGTTACAAATGCTTCAGGTTACAGGCTCCGCTAACCCAGAAATATTACCTCGGGTTAAGAACTTTGCTTCAGGATGAGAACAGAAATCGTGCTCTGGCGGCGCGGCAGCAGCGGGAGGCCCCATTAGCTAAAGTGGTGCTTCAGGTTAAGAACAGTTTCAGGACCTCCAGAACAAATTACGTACTTAACCCAAGGTACCATTGTATTGTGAAATCACTTCAAGATGCTTACCAGGAAGCGATTCATTGATGAAATAAATAATAAATAGCACATTGTTAGACTGCAGCAAACCGCTACAAAAGCACAGTTCCAGCAACCAGCTACTGACAGGGACTTGCCATATAGCTGATTTTACCTTCCTACCGACTAGGTGATGTGTCCTTTCTACCAAACAGCTAACTTCACCTTTGGCTATCCATCCATCCATCCATCCATCCATCCATCCATCCATCTTCTTTTGACTTCACCATGATTACTGTGGCTGCTTCTCTGAAGGTGGGAAGTGACTTTCCACAAATCTGCCCCAGGGAATGCTATTGGAGACAATTGCAGATGATAATTATAAAGGTCACATCAAAAGCACAACAACAACTTAAAATACCACTGTATACATTTGTAAAACATAGAATTTTGGCGTTTCCCACAATCTTTCTTTGAAACATTGATCCATTTCGGGGGGGGGGGGAGAGATAGTGCATCAGTCATTTTAGTTTATAACAATAATACCATACAAACTTTAATAGGAATCTGTTGTTATCATTATTAGGCCATTCATCCACTTTTGTCTGCCGATTCCCTTTTCTGTTTGCATGCCCTTCCTCAGAACAATGGATCCAATGGAACAAGGAAGGTGTTATATACTGCCACGATGCAACGATCAACAAGTGGGGAGCTCAGCTGTTCCCATTTTCAGAAAGCTCCACTTTCCCAAGCACATTTGGCCTCGGGCAAGCTGCTGTTATCAGGCCTTCTCTGAGCCGAAAGATGCAGGAGATGGCTAAGTGGGACCCTGAACATTATTCATTTGCTACTTTTTTTATATATACACACACGCACACCAGCCCAATTATCTCTTGTGTGAGAAATGAATCAAGTGCATTTTCTCAATCAAGAGTTGCCTGTGTTCTCCTTTCTTGGAGAATTAGTCCTCTTGATAAGGCCCAGGTGAAGAGTTCCAGAAGCAATTAAAGGGAGTGTTGTACCTCCGCGCCATACCTTGATAATATTTCTTTTCTCCTCTTTTCTCTGCATCTTTATCGAGCCCTGGAATCAAAACTAGGTGCATTGGAGATGGCGCCTCATAAAGGAAAGCTGCACTTTCCACTGACAAAGCCTTGATCCAGCTGCACTTCAATTAACAGAGTGCAGGACTCCTGCGCAAGCTGCAGCTGTGTAGATTAAGGCAGAGGGAAGCCTCCATGCAAGGGGAGAGGATCCACGGGGGTTCTTTCACCATTTCCTATCTCTAATGGCTCCTTTCTGGCATTGTTCAACTTTTCCTGCGCTTGCTCCTTCCCCTGACAGTCCATTGACCAAGAGCATGGTCTTCAGATACTCATCTTCAGGCCAGAACTAATGTATGCAGTGAGCCAATCAGATATGTCAGAGCAGACATTGCTTCTTCGATCAGTGAGATTTGAGGCTTAACCTCATCAAAATGTTTTCACAACAAAGGTCAAAATGTATCTGGCTGCAGACACCCCACCCCCCCAATCCTACCCTCCACCCTGATATCAGAAGCCCAATTCTGGCTTCAATTGATTTCAACTGGATGAAATCCACACACATATCAGGACAACAAATTAGACGCTCATTGATTATTGATTTTCAAAAAACAGTTAATATATCCGGGGGGGGGGGTGTTGTTAAGTGATATGCACATACGTTTCCAAACCAAAGCTTTCATTGAGGCAAGGACTACAGAGTTTCAAGGTGCAGTGTTTCAATTCTGCATATCTGTGATTTTTATTGAAACTTTCCCTATTAATTTTAGAAGGCAGATCTCAATGATAAATAGAGAAATGCACAAATTCATGGGCGAACTGGATTGAATCCAATCCCACAGTGTTCATTGTTTCTGTTGATTTCAATGAGCTTGGGATGTGCTCTGAGAGACTTCCTAACCAAACAAATGCAATATATAATGTGAAGAACTATAATACTAAATAATGAGGAGAGGACTCTTGTGTTCAGGTTCTGTTTGTGAGCTTCCCATGGGCATCTGTTTGGCAATTGTGAGAACAGAGGGATGGACTAAATGGGCCTTTCGCCTGATCCAGCAGAAACCTTCTTACATTATCATGTTAACTATTTGCTTTATAACACAAAGCTTTTGAAATACGATATAGTTATATATATCAATAGCAATAAGCAAAGCCAAGGTCGTGCTGTGAATCTCAAGATCATTCGAAACTGCTCCAGCATTTTGGTTCTGGGCATTAATGGTCCGTTCTGTGTATATTTATTAGAGGCATGCACCAGCTCTGCAGGCAACCCAAATTATTAGGTACATAGTGCAGGTGAAGTGTTCACAGGCTTGAGCCAGATTGTATCATTAACAAGGCATCTTGAGTTGCATCAGTTTCCCTGAAGTCCTGAGTCACCCGGTGGATTTGGGGTTCGGAGCTGACTAAGGAAATGCCAGGGGTGGAAAGCAGATGGGTGAAGAGGAATTTGGATATTTTGTTTTGACAGACAGGTCCAGATTTTAATCACAGTGAGTTATTTTCCCAGGGCATTCCAATCACAGTGATTTGCTGAAGTAAATGTAATATCGCCATACAATTCTCTGGTGCGACCAGACTCAGAATACAATATACAGTCCTCCCCCCTTGTTTTCTCTTATTTTCCCTTAGGTTCATGAAAAATTTTCTTAGAGTTCCTCTTCTGCACTGCTGCTTATGTGTTTTCCTCCCCTGTTTTTTTCTACTTACAACTGTTTTTTCTCCCAATTGTAGCTTTCTGGCTCAAAGTTTCATCCATCTTGTCCATTCTTGCACATTCCTCAAACAATGAAAGTATTCTCCATTCTTTTATTATTTGCATTCTCGCAAGATCACATCTAGGGATGGGGGAGAATTTCAGTTCAGTCCACATTTACAGGTGAAGTTACCTCATTCACACTTTCACAAAACAATCTGCTAACTGTAACGCAGCCATTCTTCAAAATTCACACTTCTCTAAATTTTGCAGTGCACTTTTCCAGCTAAGTAATATGTACAAAAATGCATCTACTGGGTAAAGTGTGCATTAAAAAGAATAGATTAATGCAAATAATATGCAAAAATGCATCATATGGGGGGAATTGCTTTGCAAAAATGTATATACTGTATTAGGCACAATTGCATATGACTATGTACATTAGGAGAAATTTCTGCTGAAATGATGATGAATTTCCCTCATGTAGCTGGTATGCATGTCAAGAAAAAGAAACAGCACAGCTGTATTGGTACTTCCTGATGGGGACTTAGTTGGCACAAGTGAAAGGCAGAAAATAATATTATGATTGATCCACGTAAGTTCTAATTGTGACAACAGGAAAATGAATGTTTATTCTGAAATTCCGCTTGCAGAAGGTGAGGCGTGACATACCGATATCCAGGCATTCCAAGAATACTTAGCAGGAGGAGAAGCCAAACAGGTTGCTCCTTATGGCTAGATCTCCAAAGAATTGCCTGTTCTCAGCTGCAAAATATCTCTTACCTTGCATTAAATCAGAGCATGCATTAAATTGGAGTCCTCCAACCATGGCTTCATAGAGAATCACTGCTGAGGGGTTTCAAAAGGTATTTATTTACTCAAATTCTTTGTCAGTGGGAAGAGGCAAGTGCCTCACTAATCTCATGTAAGGAAACTGGGATTCAATCCCCTGCTCCACTTGAGAGACTCTGCCTGTCCCTTGAAACTTCATTCATATTTTTTTGGCCTCCATACAGCTACCCTGCTGTCCCCAAGGGTAAAGATTTCTCCATGTTACATTTCCTTTAATCTTGGCATTTACATTGCCCCCAACCTTGTGCCTTAATGCTATGCTTAACAGGCGTTTTGTTTTGCACTTAACAGACAGGTACAACCTGAATCCACTATATAAACCAGTATGTGAGGCAGAGAAAAACAGTATGAAGTAATCAGCAAAATAGCCACCACTACAAAGTGGTTCAAGTAAGTAGTGTCTGTTGGTTATTTTTTAAAAACAACAACAACAATGAAATACTGCACAGCTGCCATATGGAGTGACCAAGGATACATCAAAAGAAAGTTCTGAAAGTTCTAGTTGCTGGCAGGATTGACCCAATCCAACACTTCCTGGTCATTAACAGAGCATATGATCATTCAGGATGTACCTGCATATTAAACAAAGAGTACAGCATCCACCCACTCTGGCTCCAGTTTGTTGGCACAATCGAGCATGCAAAAGACAAAACACAGAGATGGCTTCCTCACTAACCCACCCTGTCAATAATCTATGCCAGAAATTATCAAAAGAGGAAGCTCTTGCATTTGAGAGTATGATACGCTGTGGTAATGATGCACGCCTGAGTTGTTGTCCTCTTTCTTTTTTAGCAAGTGTACTCTTTTTGCTAAATATTCTGTATTATGATGCTTGCCTGTTCCATCCCTGCTGTAGTGTATACAATGAGCTGAATCACAATTCACTTTTACCTCAGTAAGTGCACTGTATCATTGAAAATGCACATAGCAAATTATGTGCCCATTACTAAATCTACCTATGGTGTCAGTAATTGTGGGCTACTACAACTCATTCTTTGCCAACCTGGTGCCCTTCAGCTGTTCCAGACTACGTCCCATCAAATAGCCCTCCTAGAGTCCAACAGATTCCTCATTCCAACCTGGATATTGGAAGAATTCCAGATCTGAAAAGCTATTGCATCCGTCTCCTATGCTGGTGAACCTCTCCCTGCCATTGGACTCATCTACACAAAAAGGAGGTTTCAGATGTGAAGTCCCTGTGTGAAGCATCATCATGTGGAACTATTTACTGGTGGCTTCCATGTTGGATTTGCTGACATTTGAATTAGCCCTTGGTTTCTCATCACCTCCCTTCTCATACTTCCAGTATCATCAAATGTTAACATAACTTATGACTGCACTTGGGATTTGCTTCTGAAGGGTTGAAATATGATCCTGGGAAGCTTAGGTTTTGATCCTTTCCAAAGTCTCTAGGCAAGTAATAAAAATACAAGTGGCTTACTATATATAAATATACATATTGTTCCATCTTTCTTTCTAAGTCACTTTACCATTTCACTGCAGGCTTTGCGCTCAGGCTGCTCCTACTTCACAGGCTCTTCTTCGGGCAATGAAGCCTCAGGGAATGAGGAGACAACCTGTTAGACCTGCCCACTTCATCACTTCCCCATTGATAGCTTCATTGCCTTTTCCATGTTGGGAAAGTGAACTTCTGCAGTGGGACACCTTCTCTATTCATGGAGATGTGAATTCGCATTCATATAGGGAGCCTCCCTGTGTAGAGATATACTCCACTGCAGACATTCAGCAACTCATGATTGGATCATGTGCGTTCCTGCTCTCCCTCATGCAATTCCAATTGTGAGGAAGCAGGGAGGAGATCTTAGCACCCAAATAGGGTTCTCCCAAACAGGTTTCCTGTAAAGCAAGAAAGTAGTGTGTGGAAGAGAGAAACGAAACAATTGTGGAATGAGAACAAAGTTTCCTGCCCATAGACTGCTCCTTCCCTAAGCCCTGACAGAAGAAGGGCCCCATATTTTGCATCTCAAGGTAACGTCATTACAATTATTTACATTTATGGGTCACACATCCTCCAAGGTGGACCATGTAATCCTTTCCTTCGCCCCCATACTTTTGCTCACAACAACCCTCTGAGTTAGATTGGGCTGAAAATAATAGCCCAAAGTCACCCAGTAAGCTCTGGTGCTGAGAGGAGATTTAAATCTGGGTCTTCCCAGTCCTAACCTGACACTCTACCCACTACACAACACTACTTCTCAATGCTGTATCATGTTTTTAATTTTTGTTTGGGAGCCTCCCAGAGTGGCTGGGGAAACCCAGCCAGATGGGCGGGGGTATAAATAAACTATTATTATTATTATTATTATTATTATTATTATTATTATTATTTTGGGGTGGCAAACTATGCACACACACACCCAAACCTAAGCTAGTGTGTCACATATCCATATTTTGCCTCCCAGTATCCTAGTTTCGTTCATTACAAAATATGTTAAAGAACATCAGTCCTCCTCTAAATCTTAGGGACACCCTACTGTTAAATATTCGGCATGTTGAAAATCAACTATTTATTCTTACTCTGAGCCAGTTTCTAATCCATGGCAGCACTTTGCCTCTCACACCATGACTACTTAGTTTCCTTTAATAGCCTCTTGGGAGGGAATCTGTCAAAGGATTCTTGAGGAAAAGTCTAGATAAATTATATCAACACATTCTCCTTTGCTTATTATTTTTGCACACTTAAATAACTCTTCCAGGCTGCAGTGGAATCATTATCTTTAAGGGAAGATGTCTTGATTCGTCCCTGTGGTACTATGTTTATCTAAACGATTTAAAACTCTTTTTAGTTATTGTTTCACCTCAATTAACTGATACTAAAATAATCCTTATTGTTCCTACTGGTCTATAATATTGACATTGGCTGCGATTCAGCCCTCTGTTATATTTACTGGCTTTTCAGTTATGTTCCAATGTGCCACAGCTTTTCAGGGTTCCTCTGGGCCAGGAGAGGGGAACTTGTGGCCCTCCAAATCTTGCTGGACCACATCTCCTATTACCCCTTAACCATTGGCCATGGTGGTGGGGGCTGATGTGTCACCTCAGGGACTTCCACCACCTAAGACACCCCCCTCATCCCACCTCATGGGTGGGCTGGGCCTGACAACAACTCCCATCATCCCTGACCGTGAGCCATGCTATCCAGGGCTGATGGGACCTGGAGTCCAAAACATATCTAGGACACCAGAAAGGCTGGTCTGCCCTGTCTGGCAGCGACTGTCTAGGGTTTCAGCAAGGAGTCTCTCCCAAATCTAACTGGAGATACCTTTGAGTACAACACATGTGGTGGCTGGCTGCAAACCAGGAAATTACAGGGGTTTGCAACACCAATAAAGTTTGAAATGGCGTTATGCCCCATTCCGTATGAAGTGCACACTGCTGCAACACACTTTCCAGACCTCCTGATCACTGGAGAGTTGGGGCTCGCTTGTTATTATCTCTGATCTAGGCATGCCTTCCATGAAGCCTCTGCCACGTTCTTCTCTTCTCGGGCTCCAGGTGCTGTGCTCTTCACGCGTTTGGGTTTTATTTCATTGGAATACTCAGCAGCCACCAGGCCACCACACTGGCTCATCCAGCAAGTTCCTGAAGAGGCTAAAAAAAACACCCCCCCCCCACACAACACACTTGGCTTGCATTCTTCTCTGCCTTCTCAGAAGGGGAGAGCGAGCGAAAGGGAGTGCATTCAAGTGGAAATGGTTGGAGTGCACTTAGAGGAATTTAGCCAAAAGGAAAAGGATAGATGATGGTGGCTTTTTTTTTTTTCATTCCCTCAAAAAAAAAAAAAAAATCCTCCAGAAGTTAAAACTGTTTTAATCAGCTGAAAAACATACGTGGGCTTTACAGCTCCAAGACAGCTTGCACAGGCGCCGATAAATGCCTATCGCTCATTTGCATACTCTAACAGCTACACTTTAATCAGCCTCCTAATCCCTGATGGTATTAATGAATTTTTTTATGCTCTCTCTCTCTCACACACACAACCCCCCCTCCCCTTTTTTTAGTATCATGTTTGCTAATTCAAAAATGATCAGCGGCTTCTGTGTGCCTTTTTTTATGCAGGAAATAATGGGTGAGCCTGGTACTCCTGTTATCCCACTCTCACAAATAATTAAGACTACAAAGGGTACAAATCAGTCTGAATGCGCTGCACAAAGGCTTGAGCTATGCAAAGGCCTCTCTCTCTCTCTCTCTCTCTCTCTCTCTCTCTCTCTACCTCCCTCTCTCCCTTCTCTTCATTTATTCTCTTCTTCTGACAAGAGGTGGGTAAGAAAGATGCTCAGCAAACTGACAAACTAGCCATTCCCCCCAAAAGAGAGAGAGAGAGAGAGCTTTTTATACAAAGGGACTACTGGTGTTTATTTCCTTTATCAAGGTCCACTCGCCTTATTATTTGACACAGCTTTGTCTTGAAGGTACAGGGTACCAAGTGGGTGACCTTCCAACGGGCTGGTTTCCCGCTTGTTGTCACTCTGCTTTTCATCAGAGGAAAGGGTTGTAGATTTGTAGCCTTATGCTCCGCATGCTTCCTTGAAAGAAAGACCCATTGAGTTTCCTGGGATGACTCCCAGCTTAGCGCACATGGGGTAAATGTACAGCTAGGACAAAGACAGAAGTAGATCTCAGAAAGTTTTAGTGTGTATGTCCTACAGGGAAGGTGACTGAGGTGGCTGTTCTCCATCTCTGGTGAATAAACTGCTTGCAAGGCCTGTAGAGAAATCTATGCAGCCATGTTCCTTCCGGTTGGAGCAGTTGCCAATACCGAAGGGTGCATCTCCCTAGGGAAATTTCCTGAGCTCCTAGAGCAGCATTGTAGCACTAAGCTGAAGATGCAGGGAATATTCTTAGAAGAAGATACAACGTGTTTAGAAGCATTCTTTGCCAGACTGTGTGTTGAGTCTGGGCAGAGACCAGCATGAAAGGAGTACCCTAGACATGTGGACTGTGGTGTGCTGCCTGGAATGTGTGCCAGAACTTATTAAAAACCTCCCTGTGCATGTTCCCTAAATGTGTATTTTCTCCAGGATATAAACTTAGATGTCCTGATCCATGGATCCACGAGTGCAGTAATGCTTGTGGATCAACTTCACCTTTACTCCTAAACATGTGATTGACAGAAAGTAGGAAGGAATAGTCTGGGCTGTATTCCTGCTTCCCACATGTGAGGTTCCATAAATGCAACAGAGGACGTGCTCCAGTACTTGTAGGTTTATGGTTTGGAAATCCACTCCTCCATCCACTGACTGTCCCTGCTACCTTTTTTGCCAGGAGCTCTTCCATGTAGCAGGCATGATCCATGAGGGTTAGCCAATCTGGTTAGCTCAGATCTGCCCACACTAGGTCAGATCCCACCCATATAACATGCAGATATTAATGATTTGGTTGTCTTGGCATAGGATCAAAGCAAGATGCAGCATTCCTTTATCTCTGTTTAAATGCATGATTACCCAATGAGGAAGTTCCGAGATAGTGATGCCCCAGGTCTTCCACTGAGTCTCATCACCAAGTGCAGATCTGAATTAATCCAACATTCTCCCCACAAAGTGTTTCACTTGTAACTTTTCAGCTCCTCCATCCTTGCCAAATATATCCTGATGGGCAGGGGATGGACCAAGTGAGATGGATGCCCCAAGGTGTTAAAAATTAAGCTGCAAGTTGGAAAGAAAAGCATTGAAGCATTGCAAAGCTATACTTTAATGAGCAAGACAGACTCAGTAAGAAGCGTCCATTATTCCTGCTAAAATGGCTATCAAATGTCTAAAGAAACAGCAAACTGGAAGATAAGCAAAAGACAAGCCCAAGTCAAGTACTGCTTGTTCCTGTGCTCTTTGAGAAATAATAAGAAGAAGAAAGATCCATGTGTGTGAAAAAATAATCATAGATGGCATGCCATTTCAAAAATGCAACTCTTTTCCTGCAAAAAACTACTTTCTCTCTCTCTCACTCACTCACTCACACACACACACACACACACATTCAGTCTGATGAAGATTTCTGATGTGAACTCAAAAGCTTTCCCACTATTTTGTAATGCTTTGGTTGGTTGTAACAGAAGGATTTGGGGAATTTTTTTCAAAATAAATGTAGCAGTGCCTGCTAATACAGCCTCCTTCTCCCTCTGCATCACTTATTTAGTGGATTTCCCTATGAAAAGATTGGATGTGCCGGTTATGCAGAGGACTGGCAAATAGCACCCCCAGGAGATGATATCGTTGTCATCTCTGCTGTGAAATAAGTGGGGGCACTTTGCCCCTGACCCTCCCTGCTCCACTACATCACTGTGGCATTCTGGTCTGCATTATCTCAGATCTTCCTAACACGACGTGAAAAAGCCACTCCATTTTAAACATTAGGCCAATGCATGGCACACAAAGCATCAGTCTAAGGACATTCTGTAAAACCTTACAGTTCTCTCCTAGTGAGATCCAAATGAGTTTATAAAGTTGATAATAGCTTACTTATTACAAGTCACCGTTTGGGGGCATTTTGTGTTACTATTTCAGTCCAAGCGCACCATGCAACCAGCTTTATCTGTAAAGAAAAATAGTCTGAAGCAAAAATGCCATGGCCAGTGTGTTGTGTGTGTTTATTACAATATATTGTAGATTATATACCCAAATCGTCCTTCAGGGACAGCAGGATAGAGGTTCTAAGCCTTAATGCCAGGGCTTAATTTGACAAAAGGCTTAGCCCTAGAACTTGTTTTAACTGCCAAGGTTCAGCCATGTGAAGCAATCATTTTTAAAAAGTCCTGTGGTGTCGCTCTCCCTCACCACTGAGGAACCACAGCCTCACACATCAGGGATTAGGGGGCAGGTCTTATAGGTCAAAGAGGATAGCTTCCAGGCAGGTTTGAGCACTTGGGCTGTTGCTTAGTTACAATAAGCAAATGCCTGTGGGATCAGAAGCAATTAACCCAAATTTATTCACCAGTGAAATTTCACTCTTCCAGTGAAATCAACTGCAAAATTTCCATATATATATATATATATTTCACACATACACACACACAAACACATGCATACATCAGAGTGGCTGTAACAGCAAAAATACCACCGGCCTCTAAGAAATTTATGTGTATGAAGGGAACATGATTTTGAAAAGTAATCAGGCAAACAGTAGAGGGAGACATTGTTCCATGCTCAATCTAGGTAATTGCCAATTTCCAACATTTGCTCTCTTAGGGTCATGTTTGTTTTTCTGTTTATAGATGTGTAAAGTGCTTGTCCAAATAGCTCTCCAGGCAATGTACAAATAAAAATAGCAAATAAACGATGAAGTATGCTAAACAGAAGTGAGTGGAAGAGCCAATGTGTTAGAGACACCTTTTGAGGGTGGAGGTCTGGAAGGCACCTGCTCTAAACATATTAGCGCAAGCAGTGTGTGGAGAAGGTGCCAGGATCAGTCCCCGGTGTCTCCAAAGTCAACAAATGATCAGAAAGTAGGTGCTGGGGGGGGACGGACTTGGTGTTCCAAAGACCCGCCAGAAGCCAGAGTAGACAGCACTGGACTAAGCAGACCAATGAGCTGACTCAAGGTAAGAAAGCTTCATGTACTTTAACATGGAGGATGACTCTATCAGTGGCTACTAGCCATGATGGCTACAGGCAATTCTGAGAGTCATAGGCAGTATGCCACCAAGTACCAACTGTTGGCAAACCACAGCAGGAGAGGGCTGTAGCTTCAGGTCCCACTTCTGAAGAAGAAGAAGAAGAAGAAGAAGAAGAAGAGGAGGAGGAGGAGTTTGGATTTGATATCCCGCCTTTCACTCCCTTTAAGGAGTCTCAAAGCGGCTAACATTCTCCTTTCCCTTCCTCCCCCACAACAAACACTCTGTGAGGTGAGTGGGGCTGAGAGACTTCAGAGAAGTGTGACTAGCTCAAGGTCACCCAGCAGCTGCATGTGGAGGAGCGGAGACGCGAACCCGGCTCCCCAGATTACGAGACTACCGCTCTTGGACATATCTGGCCAGCAACTGTAGCTGACCTAGAGATATCTTTGGTCTGATTCCTTGTTCTTATTACTTTCTTAAGGTAGCTCAGAACCTTGACTTGGGGGAGCGGGGATGAGACCACCCTATTTCTTTAAGCTGATTGTTGGGTTGGCTGGAAAGACATCTGGAAGAGGGGGTGAGGGCAATGAGGGAGAGGGAGAGGAGGCAACAGCAGAAATAATGGTGTTAAATGCAGTGAGGAGGGGAAAGGAAGGATCTGGAGCAGGTGGAGAGGACTATAATGCAGGGAGGTGGGGGGAGGGCAGATAGCACAATGAAACTACAGCAAGAGTAACTGGATGGGCAAGAGCTGTACTAGCTCCAGGTGGACCTTTGGGCGAGCTGTCTTCAAGGGGCTCCCATCCTCCTCACAGTTGTTACCAATTCTCCATTCCCATTGCTCATTCACTTGCCTTCTTTCTTGAGCCCAGTCTACAGTATTAGCCAGAGGGATGGCGAAAGTAAATTTGAGCTGCTGATCCTTTTCTATTCTCCTGTTATGGCTTCTTCAGGAGCAGCAAGGAGGAGGAACAAGGTACCATGGGGGTTGGGAGTGAGTTTTTTGCTGTGGGCCTGGGCACCTGACCAACTACAGTGGTGCCTCTGGTTATGAATGCTTCAGGTTAAGAGCTCAGCTAACCCTGAAGTTCGGGACACGGGTGGCACTGTGGGTTAAACTACAGAGCCTAGGGCTTGCTGATCAGAAGGTCGGTAGTTCAAATCCCCGCGACGGGGTGAGCTCCCTTTGCTCGGTCCCTGCTCCTGCCAACCTAGCAGCTCAAAAGCACATCAAAGTGCAAGTAGATAAATAGGTACCGCTCTGGCAGGAAGGTAAACGGCGTTTCCGTGCGCTGCTCTGGTTCACCAGAAGCGGCTTAGTCATGCTGGCCACATGACCCGGAAGCTGTACACTGGCTCCCTCAGCCAATAAAGCGAGATGAGCGCCGCAACCCCAGAGTCGGCCACGACTGGAACTAATGGTCAGGGGTCCCTTTACCTTTTATCCCAGAAGTAGCTGCTCTTGGTTGCGAACTTTGCCCCAGGATGCGAACAGAAGTCTCACGCTGCATCCCCATTAGCGAAAGCGCACCTCAGGATAAGAACAGTTTCAGCGTAAGAACAGACCTCCGGAATGAATTAAGTTCGTAACCAGAGGTACCACTGTATGCCTAACCCTGATGGCAGCCCTGGGCAAGAGTTGGGGGTGCAAAGGAGAAGGGGGCTGCTTTCCTTCTCATCCTCCTCCAACACCAATGCCATTCTACCTCACCTATGAAATTTCACAAGCGATTGCCTAATTAGAAGTAGCAAACACATCATTCGGAGGCCTAATAAATATGAGTCATATTTTCAAAATGTTCATGTGCAAAGAGCCATTTATATCTTCATTCTTGTGATGAAGTACTGAGAGCTTTAGATCTTGTCAGCTCCTATACTGCTAAGAAAGGAAGACTGCAGTGCATGTGAAATTAGAAATGATGACCGGGGCGGTTGACACATAGGCTGGTTTAAGCATTATCCTGTATTATGGATTCATTCCATTAATAATTTCTAAAAATAGTTTTGTTAAAGAACTGGCATCCATTGCATTGGATAGCGTTATCCATTTAGCAGAGAAAATCAGACAGGGTCATGCTTAAACTTTTTAAACTGCTGTTGTGCATATATCAGAGTGAAGGCGCTTTAAGCTGTTTTTAATATCATGTTTAAATTTTAATTTTAATATTGTGTTTCAATATTAATATTGCGTTGCAATTGTTGTAACCCATCCTGTGACCTTAAGGTGAAGGGCAGGTAATAAATTGTAATCATTCAAATGTGTGCGTGCATGCACACTGCAATCCTAAAGACACTGTGTTTAATTTAAGTCTCATAGTAATCAATAACACAGATAGAGGAGAAATTTTGTTTTAAATGCATTTATACATAGAATTTGTCAGTTCCAACCTGATCAAGCATTGCTCGCTTTGGAACACCAGTTGCATCAGGCAACAGCTACAATCCATGTCGCGTGCACACTGTTCCTTAAAAAAACAAAATCTGACTTAAGCAATTTTTTCATATAATTTTACATATATCTCTATAATACAAGGGTACCTTGGTTCTCAAATGCCTTGGTACTCAAACAACTTGGAACCCAAACACTGCAAACCTGGAAGTAAGTGTTCCGGTTTGCGAACTTTTTTCAGAAGCCAAACGTGCTCCATTTAGAGTGCCACGCTTCCATCCTGAGCACCCCACTTCCATTTTGAGTGTTACGCTGAGGTCTGTCTGTTTTTGCGTTTTATTTTGCGTGTTTGTTTTTGCAGCTTTTTTGTTTTATTTTTGTGACTGTGTGGAACCCAGTTCAGCTACTGATTCATTGATTGTGTGAGTGAAGTACATTGTTTTTTGCTTTCATTTTATGGATCAGTGGTCTCATTAGATAGTAAAATTCAGGTTAAATTGCTGTTTTAGGGGTTGTTTTTAAAAGTCTGGAATGAATTAATTTATTTTGCATTACTTTCTATGGGAAAGCGTGTCTTTGTTTTGGAACGCTTTGGTTTTGGAACAGACTTCTGGAACGGATTAAGTTTGAGAACCAAGGGACCACTGTACACATTAAAGATAAAAGTTCCATGCTGAATTATATGCACCTAATTTTATAAGTATATGAAGGCATATGAATTGTTATAGCAATATATGCATTATTGTATTGTACTGTATGTATTGTTGTGTTGTGTTGTTTGTTTGTTTGTTTTCTGGTATGCTTTTTTGCATATGGGATGGTCTGCCCTGTGGAACACCCTCCAATCAGATGTTAAGGAGATAAACAACTCTATGACTTTCAGAGGACATCTGAAGGCAGCCCTGTATAGGGAAGTTTTTAATGTGTTACTGTGTTCTATTCTGTTGGAAGCTGCCCTGAGTAGCTGGGGTAACCCAGTCATTGTTTACAGCTAAGGCATACTCTCATATCTTCTGCTATGCAGAATCTCTTTGCTATGTGTGAGTTAAAAGGGCTTGAAATGTACAAGTCAGAACTCTGTGCCCACACAGCCAGTTCCTGCTTTGTACTTACAACTAGATGTGTTTCTGCAATGTCACACAGACACCACAAAAGTGGTTACCATGTGATTGAGGCACACTGTGCTCTGAGAGAAATATCCAGGTGTTAACAATTACTGAATTCTCCTACACTCTGCTTCTTTTCCCATAATTAGTTGCCCTGATGCCTGTAGAGTACTTACATCAAGAGTCCCAGGGCCACCCTCGAGTACTACTGGTATTTTAATGGCAACTCCTGTAAGGAAATAAAGGCTCAGTCAGTCCCATGTGCCGAAAGCTAGCCATTCTTTCCCTTCTTGCTGATGCCCATTGGCAGTTACCTTTGAATCCAGTTAAAATGAACAATATTTATCTCAAATAACATTAAGAGCAATTAATAGCTTAGTTTATTGTGGACTCATGCTCATGCCTGCAATTTGTTTGTTTTCTCAGCATCAACATGTCATCATTTTCATCAAAATATCATCCCATATCCCCCCCCCCTTCCCATTTAATTCAGATTTGCTGTTTCTGGGTTCTGTTTTTACTTCTCAGATTGTCCAAGGAACTGGTAAAACTGCATTAAAGGAGATGATATGACATTTTGATGAGGACAGTGTCATGTGGACATTGCACTGGTCCCCCCCCCCCCCGTCCAATGTTAGGAGCACAACAGAGAAAGATGAACCCCTCTCCATCCGCTCTGGTCCAGATCTTTATCCCCCATCCCATCCCTCATAAAGTGACTGTTATTTGCATTTGGCAAGACACATTTAGTCTAGTTTGGCCCTAAACAGAACAAACTGAGTGGCTAAGAAAAATTACCTGTGAGTCATCAGAAAGTTCCCAGACAAATGGTGGAATTCAACGTTGTGCTGTGTCAATTATTTCATCAGGGCAAGCATTTCTGTTTGCCAGAGAGAATGATCTCCCTTGCCTCCCCCTGCCATGTGCTGTTCTGGGGGTTCCCTCAATCCACTGAGCCCATTTGGGGGAGTCACAGGATGGGGGAGATAAGAGGGGGAAACCCATTGCACAACTGGAAATCCTTGCTCAGGCTGATGGGATTTAGCTTAATTCCACACCATAGATTTAAAGCACACTCAACACACATTGAAGTCACATGACTTCTTGCAAACAATCACAAGAGCCGCAGTTTGTAGCTGAAAATTGTAGCTCTGTGAGGGGGAAACAACAGTTCCCAGAATTCCTGGAAGTCATGTGACTTCCATGTGTGTTGGGTGTGCTTTAAATCTATGGTGTAGAACTGCTCTTAATCTCACCTGAAGCACACGCTCATGTTATGGCCTTAGCCATGCTGATCCTTTAGGCCTTTGCTTCCCATGTACCCATCAACCACAATGTGGGGATGAGTCTACTGGCCTGTTTAAGAAAGGATTACTGAGTTAATTTATTAAAAGTTTGCTAAAGTAAATGCTACTAGAGATACAGATATAGATCTAGAAAAATATTTGTGTAGGTATCAATTAAAACAGAATCTAATAATTGCAGATTTAGG